>NC_087450.1:20903714-21203714 GCF_036321535.1 Camelus dromedarius
AAAGACAACTAACTGAGTAGTGGTTATTTGCATACACATCTGTCTTTCTTATTCAGCCTCCTTGAAGGTAGATAGTAACCTTTTTTTTTTTTTTTTCTTTCAGGGAGGGGATCTTCTGTGGTACTTAGCATCATGCCATGCACATAGTAGGAACTCAGTATATTGCTCATGGAATTAAATTGAAGTAGCAAAAACCACAGGCACTTGCCAAAGGTATTAGCACATGCATGTTTGAAGAAAATTAACAATTAAGATAAAAACGTCAGTATTCACATAGATTTTGGCTAAGCAGATACATTTCCTTACTGGTGAACATAAGGCTTTTCAGACCAATGAATCTGGTATCCTGCAATCTCTTGCCAACAAGGCATGGCAGGGACAGAGGAAAAGGAGTGTGGGCTGAATGCAGACTTTGGCAAATGTTTGGCACTTGAATCTCTCTTGCCAGAGTCATCAGCTCTTGGTCTGCTCAGTAGGAGGTATGAGAGATAAACTGAGAAGTCCTAGGGTAAGATCTCCCTATGGAGATGCTGAGGCTGTTTCCATTCTGGCTTGAGGTTTGTGAGAAGGCTGCACTGCCTGCCCCTTCTGAGTGATTTCAGGCTGCTTCTCCTCTGAGTCCTCTTTTCAGAGACCTGGTTCAAATGATCCCTTTGTTGAGACCTTAATGATGTGCAAGCGCTCTACATAGAGCTGGGAATACAAAAACGGTTAATCAAGATCCTTGCCCTTAGGTAGCTGCTATTCCAAGTCATTGAAGAGAAAGGACTTAGTGTGTAATCAGTAAAGTAACACCAGCAGTGATATTCGCCCTGCCCTGAGAGTTCACCTTTGTACAACCACAGACGCACATGAGTACTTTCCATGTAGTATATGTCAGAGTAATTGCTTCAGGCCGCACATTTTGGTAGTGGGACTTAGGGATGGTTCCAGGCTATGGCAGGGAGCAGGTTATAGGGCAAAGACCAGGAAAGGCAACTGGTATGGAACAGGCATGTGGTTTTACTAGCTGACCTGGGTTTTACAGAACCAAATCCTTCCACGATATAAATTCCTATTAGATGAACAGCAGGAATACAAAATTCATTCAATCATTCATTTATTCTTCATTCCAGAAATGATTGTTGAGTATCTGCTATGTGCTAGGGACTAGGGATGCCACAGAAGGATTAAAAAGAAAGATGTAATCTACTGAGGAAATAGACATTAATCAGATAGTTCCACAAATGTAGAATTGCAACTATGACAAGGGCTAACCTACTTGGTGCTGTGGGATACTATAATAGGGGCATTTAATCTGTTAAGGAAAGCTTTCTTTAACTTACCTGGTTTTGCTCATGTAATACTTTTTGGGTTTTGGGTGGGGAGAGTCAGTTTACTCTCCACTTTGTGTTTCCCAAAGATCAGTCATTGCATCAGTCTATGAATGAGTGCATGTGATTTAAATAAATGGGTCTACCTTTTCATCTCTTTACTTTTAATTCTATCTACTTACCTACCTACCTACCTACCTACCTATCTACCTACCTGCCTACCTACCTACATACCTATCTGCCTATTTATTTACATACCATTGAACTATTTTTAATGTAACTATGTTTCTCATCATCTTTGGGAGACTGTGGAAATTGCACTGAAAATGCAGTTTCTTCAGTTACTCACCACACATGGAGGATGTTTCCAATGAGCTGGAAAACGGAGCTGAGTGACATATCACAAAACTTAGCTTTTATGTTAAATAGTCCTATTTTGAATTGGGGTATATTAAAATAGATGCACTGGAGGCAGTATGGTATGTGAGAAGAGTAAGGATTTAGAGTCAAGAGGCCCCACCATTTGTCCATGGGAAGCCTTGATTGATTTCTGCATCTTCCCTGAGCCTCAGTGACTCCATCTGCAAGGTGAGGGTTATAAAAGCCACCTCAGAGTGTTTTTGGTGAAGGTTAAGACAGAATATTTGAAGGAATATTTGAATAGTACCTTGCATTAATTATTAGAGGTTCAAAAAGTATTTGTTTCCTTCCCTACATTCAAGTTCTTGGGCCCCTTTATCATAGGTTTATATGGAGACACCCTGCTGAATTCAAAGAGGGTTTCCTCTGCCATAGAAAGGGAAATTGAGAAAATTCAAAAGGGATTCCCATCTCAGCCTAGGGGAGATGAGAGGCCCCTACCCCAGTTTATAACAAGATTCCATACAAGAGGGGATGGAAGATGAATGTGCATTAAAGTGATTAAAAATACGAGCAGACTCTGTGAGTGTTATGCACAGATGAGTTAATTGTTTCGCCTTAAATATATTTCCTGAAGAACAGAAGCCCGATCACAGCACACATCATTATGTATTTTAGACAAACAGCACTTTGAATCAGATTATAGTACATGCATAAAATATTAAAATAAGACATTTATAACAAATCTTTCTAACTTAGTGCTCAGCTCTAAAATAGATTTATATGGGGATAAGCAATAGGTGCGATAAATGTGGTACAGATACCACAATTTAAATTGCAAATCAGAGGGGCATCATGGGAAGGACTGCAGACTTGAAGTACAGAGAGAAAAGCTCCAGCTATGCAATATTTTTAGTCCTTCTGCCTGACTTCGTTTTGCAATGTCTGTATCTGGGTTCCACATTTGATACATCCAATATTTGCTCCCTAATAGAGTTTTTTTACACTCCCCCTTTAAGTGATCTAATTAAAACTTTCATTTATTGTTCTTATTGTTTATTGTTGAGTTGTTGCCAATATACAGTTCCCTGGAGTCCTCAAGTTATTTTAGTTAGTTGTGAGATTTTGGAAGAATGTTATTCTCAGTTAACAAAATAGGCAAATGAAATGGGGAACAATATCCCTGCACGTGCTGGAGTGCTGCCTACTTCCCCAGATCACCTTGCACTCTTTTCCTCCCCCGTGGTTTGTTGGACAATGTGTGGTGAATGTGTCGACAACTTGTCTCCAGGAATGATCCCTGCCAGAGGATATTAAACTTGTTTCATTTATTTTGAAGAACTTTGGGGCTATCAAGTTGAATGACTCCAGAGCTGAATGTTTCTAGGCTAGCTGGCCTGCTAGAATTCAGAAGGACTCCTCTGCATCAGAACCCCTTGGAAGAAGGCTAAGGGGTGGAACTGTACCTTAGGACTTCCATGGTATCTAGTTCTTGTTGGGAAAGTAGATCCTTTGCTCCCAGCGTCACTGGATATAGATGAACAGCTATGACTTACCCAGCAACTATTTTCAAGGCTGGAGGCTTCTGAACAGAGATGGGGAGGGGCAATCACAAAGGGTTACTGACAGTGTTTCTGGGTACTGATAACTAAACAGATCTCTTTTAGCTAAAATTGTACATGCAGCTATAGAATGGAAACCTCTCTCCTCACTGAGAGGGAAAGTTGTTTTACTTGGGAACTTTTTTTCTTTGCCTGATCTATATGCTGGAAACTTTTCTTCCTATTGAATATCTGCAGTATCAGCTTTCCTTTACAGAGAACATCCACATGGCTGTAGTTCATTTTCTTATAATATATTGTATTGAGTTTTTAATTCTTGGGTTCCTGGTGCAATTAACTCACCTACCTCTTTCCTACTTGGCTTACCATAATTTTTCCAATACTTTTTTAGAAGTTGTGTTAAAAATAATAAAGAAATAAATAAGTGAAGTCATATTCAAGATTTTAAGGTGGTAAAATTCAACCATGTTAGCCAACCATGCCAGAAGAGAAAGTCCTGGCTATATTCCTGCTATAAAATTGAGTCGATGATAATATATCTGTCAGTGCTTACCTCTATGTAGGTCAGTACAATTAGGATAGCCCTTAGAGAGAAAGAAACTAAATATATGTAATTAAATATATGTATAAAGATTGTTTCTGGAAATGAGGTACCAATATGGGTTCTCAGTAGTCTGTTCCAATAAGAGCCAAGTGTAACCTTAAAACAGAGATATAATGAGTTAGATCTGTGCCATCCATTACAGTAGCCACTGGCCACATGTGGCTATTGAGCTCTTGAAATGTAGCTGATCTTAGTTGAGAAAAACTGTAAATATAAAATATATACCAGGTATTAAAGGCAATACAAAAAATAAAATATCTCAATAATTTTATATAGAATATCAGAATAATAATTTGGAGATATTGGATTAAATAAAATAATAAAATCAATTTCACATTTCTTTTTTTTAATGTGGCTACTATAAAATTTAAAACTATATATGTGGCTCACATTTTATTTCTATTGGACAGTGCTGAGCAAGGTTGACACAGGGTAATATTTAAGTAATTGGTTTAAAAGACTTTGGTATTAGGCAGTTGACTTTGTTCTATATAGCATGCTGGCAGTTCATTTTAAATAGAATCCTATTTTCAGTGTGCCTGGAGATTTTGCTGGTTAAAGTAACCCTATGGTGAGAACTGCCATCTTAAGAGTAATTACTCCCTAATACACCTGATAAATAGGTTTAGGTTTTAATAGGGTTTTCCTAAAGCAAAGTCCACCAGTTTTATCATATGCTTTCCAGTATAACCATTATTTATCTTTGCGTGAGGTATCTCTGGCCTTTCATGAGATACATTTTCTTGTTTATTCATCTTTCACAATCATCCCTTTTTAGAGGGAAAGTGCAGTTTAGTTGAATGTGCTTTGACTCTGAAGGCAGACAGCCTGGGCTCAGCACCAATACTCACTAATGACCTTTGGCATATCCAGCTCTCTTAAGTTTCCTCGTCTGTGAAATGGAACAATAACTCAGCTCACAGCAGAGTAATGAACATTCTATGAGATGGATGAGAGTCCACTGGGCATGTGGACTCAGTGAAGTGAGTCCCTACTCACTTCTCATTTTATAAGTGCCTGGGGGCCAAGTTTCTAAGACACTGAGTCTATATTGCTGGTCATTGATTTTTTTTTTCCAGGAGAAGGCCATTATTATAAGCACTGTGTACTTGTTTGAAGCATGGATAAGCTCATGACACTTATGAAGGGAATCACAAGTTCTTGGCCTCTGTGTCTTTGTGATTCTCTCCGTCCAAATTACCCTCCTTTTCCCATCATTTCCTTTTCCTGTTGTCTTGTCCATCTTTCACTGTCCAGATGTAGTGCCACTTCTTTCATCACGTCTTCTTTCACTACTCCAGACAGCACTAATTTATCAACTTCATACGTTTTATTGCTAATACAAGCCAGTTTAAATCAAGCACCAAATATTTATCTGGTGTTTTAAATTCCAGTGCTTACTGTCAAGTGATTTCAAGCCTGTTGATTTGATTTCAATCCGCTGAACTGTAGGTGTTTTGAAGGCAGTGACCACACTTCATATCCATTTCACAACTTCCATACATCTTGCTCAAAAAATACTTACTGATTGATTAATTGATGGATTGTCTAGGGCTTGACTAATAGAAAATACTTTAATGTAAGAGTAATTATTCATGATAGGAAGTGACCCAGCAAGGAAAAAAAAAACATATACTATCTTTATAGGTATCTGTGGTAAATAATTAGTACATGTCAAAATTTAAGATTATCATCATGGAAAATCTCTATCTTATTTAACTGCTGAGTTCTAGGAGATACCTGAGTTAGAAAAAGACGACCTAAATAAGTTTCTGATTCTAGATTCTTTATATCTATATATCTCTGTATATACTCTAGACCCTTTGAGATAGACACACATATATGTAAATATACATGTGTAGATAGATGTGTAGATAAGATCTATAAGATGCCCAGTTTCTACGTGTACTCTTTCTCAATAAGGCAGTGGGACATTTGTGCTTTCAAGTGAGCTTGGAGATATTGAATACGACATTCATGTCATTAAAAATAGTTAGCTGTTCTTGGCTACATTCACAAAGAAGTCCCCTAATGCTTTCTTTAATTGGCAGGATCCACACACGGTATCTGTTTTACAAATATGCCCTGCATATTTGAGTGGCTGGAGCTGTGTATGTGTCTGTGTACGTTCTCTGTGGGTGACACTACATCCTAATCAGACAATTGGTGCACTGTACTAGGACATACTGTATGCAGACAATGCCTTGCCTACCACTCTCCTCTTCTTTTTTTTAAACCCTGAAATATGGTTGATATGGTCCATTGCAAAATGAACCTATATTGGAAATGGCAAAATTGTAATGTAAAATATACCGGGGTCAGTGGGGTGTGCCGTTTTTTGCATATATTTTTTCTCCCCTGACCCATGCCATTCCCCTGTATTCAGGAAAAAAAGCTTCATCTCACATAGAAATGTGATGTCCTTTACTGCCAGAGGCTGTTGCTGTTTTAAATGAGGAAAAAGCACAATGCATGAAGAAGGAAAATTAAAGCATATTCATTTTGGAAATTAGATATGGTGTCAGGAGACTCTCAGAAAATAGCCCCGTTTGAATGGAACCCCACACTACAAGACAGTTCACTGAACTTTTGACCACTATTTATGCTACGGAAGCTTTTGAAATAGGGAAGAGAGCAAAACATTTTATAGCTGCTTAATAGCTGAGTTCATTTTTCTTTCTTTCTTTTTTTCCCACCAGGCATTTGTCTCTCCCTTCGATGTGTATAAGATATGCAAACACCATGTAGTTTATTGGCAGGCCTTTGTGTTAATGTTTCCAGGTTGGTTCCAAAACACACAGCTACTGGATGAGAGACTCTCCCAGCCAACTCGGTGACCTTCCTTACCCTCCCCGGCACAGTCTGCTGTCTGCCTGTGGCTGGTCTGGAATGGCCAGCCCCAGCTGGGATCACATACACACTCCCAGGGCCTTGGGAGTGACAGTGACCTCTTTAGAGGTCATTCTGCAAATATATAGAGAGAATATACCTTTCACAATTCCCAGGGGTTCCTTATGCAAAATTGGACAGGGATTGGGGAGATGATGGAAAATCACTTTGTCAATCTCTCCTTTCTATTATTTGGAAGAACAGTTCTCAATTTGTGATCATCCCTGTTCTGCTTCATTGCTTCCCTCCTGCAGAGCACATCACACCAGCCAGGTTAAGTGGGATTCAAGGGCCCTCCAGGAAGGACAGCCTAGATTTTTGATTCAACACTGAATATGGAAGCACCTGCAAAAATGAGGTAAGGGAAGGGTTAATCATGAGTGGAGGGTGGGGTCAATTAGAGGCAGAAAAAGAAATCCAATTTGTATTGGTATTAATGAAAAATATGCTTTAACTTTTATGCAGATATGAAGCATGGAGCTAAATACTACAAATTACAGGTTGTGAGTCTATGTCAGCTTTATTATTATTATTACTATTAATGCAATGATATTAAACCTAAGGGGTCACTGTGTTTGTTTAATTTATTTTCTGAGAAAGCTTAGCATTTCATTTCCAAGTGAGGACCTTTTATTTGGCCTCTTGGTGACTTGCCCACACTGGCACATGTTGGGCCCCGCCTCTCTCGGGATCTGTGAGCTCTTAAGTGTTCTCTCCTTTTGATCATTACCAGGCTGATTCTCACAGCTTTAGCCTGGCTCAACTCTGCAGTCAACCATGGATCTCACTTCCATTAGGAGGTGATGCAGTGCTGAGGTTTTAATGGTGGCTTAAGGTGGTATGAGGACAGGGGATGCTGAAAAAAGGCTTGATAATAATGGAATCACCCTGTGCCACAAAATGCCAAAATGTATCTCAATACTGACCTCCTGTGTGTGTCCTTGGTTTGGGAAATATGTACAGTCTGTCCCCATATATGACTGTGAGCTCTTTACAGACTCATATTAGGACAAACTTCAATAGTAATAGGGACACATTACTATTTTCTTCTGCCTTGTGCTCTATGATTTTTAACTTGGAGAGTGAGAGAGAGCGCACATGCACACACATGCATATGCGCACAGACAGACAGACAGACAGACAGACACAAACACAAACACATGTGTGCATCGCTCCCCTCCCCCACCCCCAGCATTATTCATTAGGAGAGGATTTTTTTCCTTCTTTGGATGGGAAACTTCTCTCACTAGCCAGTAACAACCCTTCTGTTCATCCTTATGTCAGACCTTCACAACTGCACTAATATGATCTCTGACAGTTGGAAAGGAGCTAGGAGAGTGTTGTAAGGGCCACTCTGAATTCGGGAGATAGCCCAGGGTCTTCCCAGGACAAGAACTCCAGACTGTCTACTTTCTGCCAGGACTGGGAGGCTGAGATCTATCTGTGTGCTGACCTCAGGCCACAGGCTGAGAAACCTGAGAAGTGCTTTAATCAAAATCTTCTTGGCCTCAGAAGCTCCCCCCTTTGTTTCCTGTTCTCCCTGAGGCTTCTTGGCACTGCTAGTAGCCATGTTGCTTTTGCTCTGGTTTTGTGAGAGCAAAGTCCCAGGGAGCCCTGCGGGACTGCTTTATGCTCTGTGCGCAACCTGCCCACCCACTTCCAGTCTACAGAAGTGAGATAGGACGAGGGAATGCAGAGCGGGTGAGGTCATGCTGGCCACGTTAACTGCTGGCAAAAAAGCCAGGCACCAGAAATGGTGACAGCAGGTAAGTACTTAACAGTTTAGAACTGGACGTGGGGGATGTAAGGGATCAAGTTTGGAAAATTCTCAAGCCCTCCCAGGCTGCTGACCCTCCCCTCCCTACCTCTGAGGACTCAAAAGCCCTACATTTGTCTGCCACCCCTGCCTTGGCAGTGGATTATCCCTACAGTTGTCACACCATTTGTGGTGGCCTGTAGTTCTCCTGCCATTGTGATGGGGACTGGGCATTTTACACGATGAAGAAAAGGCAATGATCAAATCCAGCAATATTAGCCATAGTGATTTTTTTTTCTGTCTTTTTAAGCCTGTGGAAGAGAATGAGGAGACAGGTCTGGGCAGGATTTCTGCTTTGCTTAATTACAAATGGACATATTATAGCAAATATTAATGATTTCATTAGTTTAGAAATTTTAAGTCTGACTCAAGTCTGAGTATCATATTATGATGACCAGCCTTTGAATGAAAATTAATCTCAAAAGAAAAAAATCCCATCAGGTGCAATGTTGGTAAAATGAACTCATTGCATACTGGGCTTATGATGGTGAGGTGTTTTCTGGATCACAAGGGATTTTGGTAGTTCCAGAATGTTTCTGTCATACTTATGGTAGTCTATGAAGTATACAAATTAAAAAAAAATAGCCATTCCTTTTTTGTAAACTTTTTTATTATTAAACAAAATTTTTTTGTTGAAGTGTAGTTGATTTACAATGTTAGTTTCAGGTGTACAGCAAAGTGACTCAGTTACACATATACATACATATATTTTTTTCTTTTCAGATTCCTTTCCATTATAAATTATTACAAGAAATTGAATATAATTCCCTGTGTTGTACAGTAGGGCCTTGATATTTATCTATTTTATATATAGTAATGTGTGCCTGTTAATTCCTGACCCTCATTTATCCCCCCCAACCCTTTCCCCTTTGGTAACCATAGTTTGTTTTCTATGTCTGTGAATCTGTTTTTGGTTTGTGAATAGAATTTGTATCATTTTTTAAAGATTCCATGTATGAGTGATATCATATGATACTTGTCTTTCTCTGTCTAACTTACTTCACTCAGTATGATAATCTCTAGGTCCATCCATGTTGCTGCAAATGGCATTATTTCATTCTTTTTAAAGCTGAGTAATACGCCATTGTGTGTGTGTGTGTGTGTGTGTATATATATATAAAATATATATTATATATAATATATAATATACATAATATATAATATAATATACATAAATATATATTTATATATATATATAAAATATTACCACATTTTCTTTATCCAGTATTCTGTTGATGGACATTTAGGTTGTTTCCATGTGTTGGTTATTTAAACAGTACTGCTGTGAACAGTGGGGTTTATGTGTCTTTTTGAATTATGGTTTTCTCCAGATAAATGCCTGGGAGTGGGATTGCTAGATCATAGGGTAAGTCTATTTTCGGTTTTTTAAGGAACCTCCATACTGTTTTCCTTAATGGCTGCACCAAACTACATTCCCACGAACAGTGTAGGAGGGTTCCCTTTTCACCATACCCTCTCCAGCACTTATTATTTGTAGACTTTTGAATGATGGCCATTGTGACTGGTGTGAGGTGGTACCTCATTGTAGTTTTGATTTGCATTTCTCTAATAATTAGTGATATTGAGCATCTTTTCACATGTCTATTGGCCATCAAAAAATGGGCAGAAGACCTAAATAGACATTTCTCCAAAGAAGACATCCATATGTAAAATTGGATTTTGGATAAAGGTTTCATGATATAGTAGACTAGTGAGGCAACTTGATGGAATCAAGAGGGGGCAAACTTGGGTTAAAACTCCAGCTCTGCCACTTAGCTGATTTCAGGCCTTGGACAGGTCACACTCTCCTGACTCTACCGGTCACAGTGATCTCATAAATAAAATTGGATAGTAATCTCTACCATGCAGCATTGTTGTGAGGACTGAGAATAGTTCTTGCATAATATTTACTCAATGAAAGATAGATTTATTATTATTATTATCACTGCAGTAAGAGATCTTAGAGCAGGAAGATGTCTTTAAGATCTATTAGTTCACTCCTACTCCATCTCACAGAAAAAGAAACTAAGTTTAAGAGAAGTTAAGCAACTTGCTAAGCAACATGCAAAATAGTTCCAGATCTTGGTGTGGTCCATATTCTCTTGATGCCCAGACTAGTAGACTATCTAAGTCCATGGAGGCTGCTACACCAAAAACTAGACAGCAGACATTTATTTCTCATAGTTCTGGAGACTGGAAGTTCAAGATCAAGGTGCTGGCAGATTTGGTGTCTGGTGATAGCCTTCTTCTAAGTCATAAACAGCTGACCTCCACTTACATCCTCACATAGCAGAAGTGCAGGGAGCTCTCTGGGGTCTCTTTAATAAGGGCACTAATCCCAGCATGAGGGCTTCATCCACATGACCTAATCACTTCCCAAGGGCCACACTTCCATACACCATTACAATGGGGATTAGGTTTCAACTTATGAATTTTGGGAGGACACAAACATTTAGTCTATAGCAAGGACTTACGTCTTCCTTATCATTTCTCAGGTCGACCCTTTCAGGTTGTTGAAGATGAGTGCTAAATAAGAGTTTTTCTGAAGTGTTTTAATTTTTTTTTCTCTTTTTCCCATTGGGTTTTTATAATAAATTCTTTCAGGTTTTCAATCTTTCATGTCACTTGCTTCTCTGATGTCACTGTCCTTATTGGTCTAGCCTTCTGATTCCCTTCAGCTGGAATACTTTATTACATTTTTGTCCACTAATTCTCTCCTGGCTCAACCTTGTTTTCCCCAGAGAGTAGAGGAGTGGAGTACATAAGCAAAGGGACCATATGACACTTTTTATATAACCTTGTGGTTCCCAGATTTTTGCTTTCACTGATTAGTAAAAACTTTTCTTTCTTCCTTTTTCCCTCCTTTCTATTTTCTTCTTTTTAGTAAGGGATGGGTCCAACTTTGTCAACATTTTGATTTGCCAAGAGCTTTAAAAAAGGCTCCTTTTACCTATTGACATCACTTCATAAATATAAAAGGCCCATGAATACTATTAAAAATAGACGTAACATAATATTAGACTTAAAGAGAGCTTGTCCCAGGGGAAAAAATATCAGTGGAAAGAAATGGGCATTGTCTGTGTAGACTACTTAAAATTTTGTCGCAGACCAACAGAGGCCTATAAATGGGTAAATAAGAGCTATTAGTCTAAGGGATAGGAGTTGGTTTGCGATGTAAATTGGATGCCCTTAACCCTTCAGGAGTCAGAATAGGGACAGCAGTTCTGAAATGACTTCACAGGGCTGCTGTGAGGATCAAATAAAATGACGTGGGAAATGCTGTTCTCTCATTCCGTGCAAATATAATGGGTTATATTATCACATCAGTAAGCATTATAGACCACATGATATATATATACACATATCATATATAGGTATATAATTTATCTATCTATCACCTGTCTAATTATATACACCAGTGTATGAGAGCTCTGTAAGACAATCATATCTTGGCACTGGGGCAAACAGTGGAAGTGACAATAATCCTGGCTTCCAGTCATAGCGAACACTAAAGACTCAGGGAGTAGGGAGGAAGAAATTATTGTGGCCCTTTCCCGACAAAGTTCACGTGAATGCTGCCACCATCCCACCATCGGCACCAACTCCACTCTGGAAGTACATGGCTCAGATCTTGGACATAGGTTCACAAAGAACTTTTGACTGATTGATTGTCTAAAATAAATGGGTTAGCTCCCCAGAATGGGATCTTGCTGGCAAGGCAGTGATGCTAGAAACTAAGTGATATGGACCTGTGTAGAATGATTAAAAAGAGGAGGGAAAAGAAAAAAAAAACAAAACTATCTCTCTCTCATTGTTACCATATGCCTGGGCCCTGAGCAAGCTCTGAGCCGTGTTCTTCCCTAGCCACGGCTGGCTGAGTATGTGCTGATCTTGGGAGCACACGTTTCAGACCAACTGCAGCTGGGTGAGCATCACGCTGAGCCCTTACTGCAGATGGGAAAACTAAGTTCATAGAAATGTGCCCAGTAATGCATGGCAGATAACTGGTAGGGTCACAGTTCAGAACAAATCTGTCTGACCCAAACCCATGGTCTTTTCAATAAGCACACAATCATACATGTATGAAAGTTATATGTTTTAATGACTGGAGTGAGTCATTATAATACAGGATAATACAGACGTAATGGACTTCTGTTTTTTTGTCTTCCGCCAAATGACTTGCCTTTCATCTTTCCCTTGACTAGTTCTCTAATTCTAGTCACAGTTGACTTGCTTTTTCTGAGGTCCTGGGACAGACTCTGATTTGGGGGGCAATTAGTTCAGGTGTTGTGTGGGGCCCAGGTAACCTGTGCTTTCTCAGATACCAAACAAGTCAGGCTACCCAATTATTTCTGAGAGTAATTACTGTGTTTTCACTCTAGTCTATTTCTCCTCTTTGGCCCATTGTTTACATCAGAGAGGCACACAGAATGAATCCAAGGTGCAGTCTGACATTACAGTGAGATTGCCAGTAGAAATCAGTGACTTGTCCTACGACAAGCTAGGGTTTATGAGGCTCTTTGCCTACCTCATTGTACTGCCGTTCAAGCGGATTATACAATTTTCCCGTTATGAAGGCTGGGGTGGGTGTAATCAGGGCAAAAGGATGTCTAGTTGAGTTTAATAAAGCTGAAAGTGGTAGCACAGAAGCCTTATAGATAAGAGAATATTACAAACAGGGTATTTCAATAAGAGTAGGCTGGGTTGTCTGTTAAGGTTGCTATTTACGTCTACATTTATTAACCTTAGAAGGGAAATATAGACAGAGCAGGTAGAGGTCAAAGAACTCACCTTTTCAGCAGTAAGAGCCCAGATCTCAGTGGAATTGAAAGGAGTTGTATTCAGTGCAGTGAAATATCATTTCATCCACTTTGTACTTATGAGAACTTCTGCTTATTTGTGTAAAGTGGCTGAAAAATACACCCTTCTCTAAACAAAGTGGAAAAGCCATAGTGGAGACAGTGGAGTCACAGAAGATATGTGTAGTTCTAGTGCTGTGCTGTCCAGTACAGGAGCCACCAGCCACGTGTGCCTACTGCTCTCTTGAAATGTGTTGTTTGAAATGGGATGTGCTTTAATTGTAAAATACAGACCACTTCTCAAAGACCTGGTACAAAGAAAATAATGCAGAAATCTCACTGATAGTTTTTATATTGCTTACATGTTGAAATGATAATATTTTGGATATATTGGGTTAAATAAAACATTAAATTAATTTCACCTGTTTCTTTGTACTTTTAAAAATGTAGCTATTGTGTAAAATTAAACACATGGCTTGCCTTATATTTTCACTGATAACAGTTGTCTAATGCATTGCCTAAATAATGTCATCTGAGAGTCAAATTTCAATAATTTGTCCTTATTTAAATTAGAATGTCAATATGCATTCAGTTCGTGTGGGATATATATTTGCATCCACGAGTGCAACGTGTCTACACACACATCCATATTCATGCAAATGTGAAGAATCCTATCACCTTTGGAATGAGAGAAATCATCCCAATAAATCCGAAGTTGTTGTTTTAGCACGTAGAAATGATGTTTTTTTTTCCCTGCATCCCTTTGTTTTAATAAAACCCCCAGCCCCAAAGAGCATGATTCGGAATAAGCTACTGGAACAATTTATTATTTCCTCTCTATGGATTAGAGAGGTGGTACTTGGAGCAGCTTGTTAAAGAGAAGAGCTTGGCCCTTGCCCTTGCTCTGTGTTTAATGATCCTCTCTTCATGTGCCACCTCTCTAATCTGCAGAGATAGGTACAAATTGTATCTATAATGTTATATTACTTAACAGTATAATGTATGATAAATCATAGAATTGCATCCCTACCTTGTAATTGGTGAGATGTGTTGCATGAGAGATCCCCTAATTCAATACAGAGTGGTTGCTCTCACACATAACTGCCTTTCTGGATCAAACCAATTCAGCCCATAAGTGACGAGGGGAGAGTTAAAGCTTTTTTAATTTAAAAAAAAAATGCAAAAATATGACTTAAAAGGGCTTTATATGTCCCTGGATTTGAACAACTGCTTAATAATCCTCTATTTGAATGGATCCTCTTTTTTCCCTTATTCTGTCGGCAGTGGGGTTGGAACCATCTGCAGGAAATCAGTACCTGAGAGGACAGACATTTGGTAAATTCATGTTCTCATCTATGGTAATCATCACTTTTAATTTGTTCCTGTAAGCCAGGTGTGTTTATCATTTTTGAAAATTATTGTCTTCCTACTCTTTCCTACACACATATGTTTTAATCTCAACCCTTTTTGTTTTTGTTTTACCTATATGGCCCACTCTAATTCTTCAGAGTTCTTGTATCATATTTTGTTTTTTCTCTTCTTGTTTCCTTAAACTTCAGGGCTTATTTTATTTTCTAGCCCTGCCTATTTTTTTGTCCTTTTCCCCTGATTCTTATCCTTAACTTCCCAGTTGTTAATGGCAAAGCAGTCAGCATCAGGGCATCTATCACCACAGAAAGATGGAGTACTGGTGATTGCATCTCCATTCCTCAGAATGCACGGAGGTTTTAGTAGCAGTACACACCCATATAGAAATAAGTAGGGACAGTGACATCTAGATCTAGGTTATAAATAGTCACACCTGTTCTTAGCCACCTGAAAATCTCCAACCAACATTGCATATAATTTGATCATGGACTGTTCAGCAATTAGTTATGAAGACAACTGAAATAAAATTTGACAGGCAAGTTTAATTAAATCTGTTACAATTGTTATGACTTTTACAAATTAGACTGTTCCAGCTGGATAAGGCCATAGGCATGGCTAATCTTTCAGGAAGAGCTAAGGAAACTTGGATGCAATAACTAGTACCAGGCTCACGGCTGCCTTGAAGGAGATCAGGGTCTAGAACGAGTTCCCTCTGTCATCCTTTCCATTCGGTTGGAGTCAATCTCAGAAAGCCTCTCTTTAGGAGTTGATTCTATGACTCGTTGTTTGGGGCTGAAAAATATCCAATAAACGTCACATTCTAGCCACTTACTCTTTTTCTATTTATCATTAAGCAAATGAATGAGATTCCATGACCTGATTTTTCATTTAAAATTTTTTACATGCATTTTCTTAAGAAAGATAAAACAGATTGTGTGGTCCTATCTTAGTTTGATCACTTTTCAAGTCTGACTTTCTGAAAAGAGTAGAAGGGCAGCTTTTTTGACATAAGTCATTGATTCTGTCCAAACAGACATAGGAATATTACCAAAATTGCAGTCTAGCACAGCCTACTTGAAAAGGGGTTGAGTTTAGAGGTGGGGTTGCCTTATGGTTTTCGATTATATCTGCATTGCTTTTCCTGCACTCTACTGTTTCACATCTTAATAAAGAGAAACAATTCATTTGGGAAATAATCTATAATACAATTTCTAGAGATTACCCTGTCATTTCTCAGCTGCCAGATATATTTTATTTTTACTCTGTGTGTAACTAAGGAAAACAAGGTTGCAAAATGATGCCAGCTTATTCTTTTCAGCTATAAGGTGTCAATAGCCCTTGATTTTGTTGTTTTCGTCACAAATTTCTGCAAGTTCACAAAAAGGTGTTGTAAAAACAAATTGCTTTAAAACATCCTGTCATATTCATCCAGTATTCTCATGAAATATAAGAATATATTTGCCATAGTTTTTGAAATCACTTTTGATCACCAATATTCAGGCCCATAGAAAAGGCTACTTAGAGTCTATTTTTTTATTTTCCCCTCAGTTTTTTTCTCTTCATTGTGTTTTCATGCTGACATTTTTACTATAAAGTCGCATTTTCATCTAGGACAATGGCATCTTGTTTTTAAAGCAAACAAACATGAGACAATTTGTTTTGAAAATATGTGGGTTGATGACAAAGTCATCAGAATTTCAGAGAAATGTCAGCGCGAGTGTCAGGAGAGCCAGTCCTTGTGTGTTTCTTATATGAAAATGGGATTTGGTGCCTTGTGTGCTGACGGCTTCCACACGGTGTGGAAGTTTCTTTGTTTTTGCTGGTCATTGCTTTCCTCTCACTGTAAGCCCACTTGATGGTTTTGGAAGATCAATTCTACTTTTCAGTGGGTGTGTCTCTTCACCTTTTCCCTAGAAACTGAAACAGCACATAAGTGCGTCCCTCAGAAATGGGAACTCTAAGATGAACGGCAAGGAAGCAAAGGGTTATATTATAATTCACCTCAAAAAGAACATTTTTCACTAATCAGTACTCATACCATACATTTGTAAAAATGACTGCCTGACAGGTTAAAAATCTATTTTTTTTTGACAGCATACATTTAGTCTTAAATCAATCCAACACAATAGTTCCTTTTTTTGCTTTACACAAACTCTCTTTCACCTTTTGATAAACTGTACCCCTGTGAGCCGTAGAATGTTTCAGATTCCTACTCTTTTCTGTGTTGCAGCAATATTTTGAGGGCAGTGTAAAGCAGATTCATTTGGCAGAATGTTTTTATATGCATATCAATGCAAAGGTAGGATATAATGATTTTGAGGATTAAAGGCTCTGTCCAAAACTTTGTAATGCACTGTGAAATACTTGCAGTGCGAATTAGACTCCTGACCCGCTGAGGCCTCTCTGAGGTGTTCTATTTTAACCTGGTGCATGGAGCACAATAGCGATAAATCTTGAAGCAGATTAAGTAATTTCCCCATAGTGGTGTGTCTATTGGAGTTTCAAATAACCCAGCAGAGGGATTCAAAGTCTTGATACATCTGGATATTCCAGACTGTATCCCCTCTGTGTAAAAAAAGTTTCTGGCAGGGCAGCATGCTGCACTTTGACCCCCTTGTAAGAGTATAAATGGATGTCCTACTGAGTTGAGTGAATGCTAATTATTTTGCCGCTCCTGAATCTTTAAAAGAAAAAAAAAAAAAAGAAAGAAAGACCAAGAAGAAAAGATGGCCCATTTGCATGCTTAAAATATGCCAAGGATTGTGTGTAACGGAAGCTTGAGACATTATGACACTCTCAGGTCTCAGGATGCCACTGGGGATTTGATTTACTTTTCTATTTTGCTTGGAGATATTCCGGTTTGGCCTGGGTGATTTTAGCTAGAAGAAGCCTCAGAGACTCACCTGAGAAGGCGTTCATGAGCATCAACACCCTAGGGCCGCCTGAGAAGCGTGTGCAAAGCTCAGAGCTGGGACTCGTGATAGTGGTGCCTCCCCTGGGAGCCACCTTGAATTCAGCACTGTAGGAGGGGAGAAAGTTCTCATTGTGTCTTCTCAGTGCCAACACCTTTGTGAGGTAAAGGTCAGATCTACATAATGAAACAAAAGCAGGGCCAGGTCAGGGAGAAAGGGAGTTGTTTAATCCAGGAGACCAATAAACTTTGGAGATTTGATTGAAAACCCAAATGCTTCCCTAGGAATAAGCATCTAATTAGTATGGAAAATCTAAATGTGCCCTTGACTTTTTTGTTCCTTTCTACAAATGACAAGTCCTCTCATTAAACCCATTTTAAAAAGCAGAAACTGTTGGCTTGAGCAGAACACTATATGGCCCGCTTATTTCTCTGCTCCTTTGAAGACAAGAGCTGTGGGCAATACTGTTATTAGAGGGCAAGAGCATTTGGCAAAATCATGCTGACAGCACATTAAGAAGAACAAACACGTACAGCCTGGGAGACCACCCCTCTGTACCTGCTCTGCTTCCCAGATCAAACTTCAGGGTCTTTCTAGTGGCCAATCTATTGGAAGGAAGCAGGAGGGGCAGGGTGGCTGTGCAGCCCAAGCAAAGAGGAGATGTGCTGCCTGTATGTGTGGACAATTGTATGCCCATGTGTGGTTTGGGAGCGTGCATATGTGTGAGAGTGGATGTGCACATGCAATTGTATGGGAGCATGTATATACATACACATAGACAAGTATGTGTGTGTGAGATGAGTGTGCAGGGTGTGTGTATGTCTGTCCAAAAAAATTATATACACAACCCATGACTTGATAAAATAATGGGTCCATTTTCCTCCCTCTGCCTCTCCTACAGTCTCTGACTCCTTGCTCTTAGTTATTGCAGTTTGTCACCATGAAAAATAAGAAAAAGAAGAGCATACTGATTCTTAGTGGTGATACGATGAAAATACAATTGTTCCTTTTTTGGTTTTTGATGAGGCACAACATAGAACACATTCTTGATTTAGATATCTGTCATATTTGTTCACTTGGTGACCTAAATGACTATTAGTTATTTGACCTGAATATAACTCATTGTTTCTTTCACTGAAAAGTGATTCCCACCTATTGCTATTACAGTGAATGGAACTATCAAGTGTTCAGTTGCCCCAACCAGAATGTGGAAGGCATGCTTCCCCTCCTGGCTCTTCCTTACCTCCTCCCTCCTCCTGCTCCATCGCCAGGCTCTGTCAGCTTGACTCTTAAATATCTCTTCAATTATCCCCATTGTTATTGCCCACATCTTCATCTCTCACCTTGTTTTAGTTTTAACTGGTCTTCCTTTCTCCTCCAGCCTTACCCTTTTCTCCTCCAAGTGCTAGCCAGATTGATCTTACAAATTTTAAATTTGATTAGCTCACTTCTCTGTTTAATGACCATTAATGACTCAGAATGCCCTCAGGAGGAAGTTCAAAGTTGTTGCCTCCATCCACAGGCTTTTCATGGCATGGCCTCTGCCAGCTTTCCAGTCTCCTCTCACTTCACAGCCCACATTCCGGTCTGCATGATCTTATTTTGTTTCTTCAGTGCACCGTCTTACCTCTCATGTCCAAGTTTTCACACATGCCATGTCCTTGGCCTAATACCTAATAGTAAGTTCTTCTTTCCAACTCTGTTATCTTTATATGCCTAAATCCATTTTATCTCCCAAGTCTCAGCTTATGTATCCATTTGTCTGGAAGCCTTCTATGATTGCTCCCCTCTCAGGTTGCAGATATCTCTGTACTTCTGTTAGAGTACTTATCACAAGTCGTTAAACCGTCCGTTGTTCCCTACAGTACCATAAGCTCCCTGAGATTAGAGACCAAGTATATATAAATGTTATCTCTCCAGGTGTTACTCCCATGCCCCTTATTTAGGATGTGCCCAAATGTGTGTTGAATAAATGAATGCATAAATGTCAGTGACTTATTATATGACCTTGAATAAGTCACTCTTCTTATTTGGGACACTATTTTCTTCATGAGTAGCATGAGAACACTGAATTAAAATGACATGAAGGTGGCTTCCAGTTTTAAAGTTATATGAGTTTAATTTTATGTTTGTTGGCACAGAAGAAATGGACAGATATTTCAGAGTAGCTGTGAATGAGTGATATGTTTCTATTTTTGATTTGGACTTGTACATTTAAAAAGTTTATAGTCTTGTTCGCACCTGAATCAGTATGCTTTACCTCATGATAAATATCTTCCTAACACATTAATGCCCAAGATCAAGAAGAGTTTGCACCCTTACCATTTGAGGATTTGTGGGCTTTGTGGACATATGAAAGAAACTGCAAGAAATATGTTTTTCTTGAAGAATTTGGGTTCAATCTAAAAGACAGCAAATGACTCAGAAGGAAATATGTTTTCATTCTTTATCCAGGCTAATGAAATAGCTGTTTCAATGTAATGAACTCAAGATGGGGGCTAGTCAGTTTTTCTCAACTACTTTGAATCTTTGGAAGTTCAACCATCAATACTTACATGGTGGCTAAGTTTTTAGGTCTTTCGTTTCATTTCTAAATGAGAAAATGTAGTGTTTTCCGGTGAGTCTACATATTATTCATGTGAGGAAGTAGTTGAGCTAAGATAGTGCTGATGGCAAAAAGAAGCAACAAGGTATTTGTAAAATATGCAGAGAAGAAATTTTTGAGCTTCTTGTTCTCAGTTTTTGGATGATCCCAAAGGTAAGAAATGCACATAATCTACTGTCAGAGAGAGCCAGTTTGGGGGAACCATAATGCAAATCAACAGACATAGATACCACATTTCTTCCCCAGAGAAGCTAAGAAAAGGTCAAAGCTTTATACTTGGAGAATGATCCAATTAAATACCAATACGAAGCCAGCATGCTATGTGCTCAAAAAACAAAGCTAGCTATGCATTCTTATCAGTGTCTCTTTGAAGATCCCCTCAAGCTTGACCCTGGTAGTCATTGTCTTTGCTCCTCCTGATTCAGAAATACAATCAACTTTCCAAGTTTTTTGTCCTTGACTTTTCATATTTTTTTTTACCCTTTTCTGTCTTATTGTCTTATGTTTTAACATATCTGCTCTGTGGTGGTGTGGTACTGGAATTAAACACTGTACATCTAAGATTATTTTTCCAATTTACTGCCTTTTGGGACAAGAATTTATTCCTTAGACCTCCTGCCAATCTGCAGTTGCTGGTAAATGATATACTGGTTTAAAGATCTGGATCATTTTAGATGGGGAAAGAAAACCACAAAAAATGATTTTGATCTGGCACTGAAATTCAGACAAAGGATTGGTGGTGGTGTTTGAGTAGACATTGCATCAGTGTGGCTCTGTGTTAGACAGAAGTGCCAGCTTACAGCAAGCAGGAGAGAACTCAAGAACAAAATAAAACGAGGCCTACCTCTGCTTATTCAAATACCACCCACAACTTTCTGGGAGAAGAACATATGCAGAGCATATTTGAAAACATTATAAGGCATGCATAAAGTACAATATTAGTCAATTTTATATGCTCAGTTGCATGAAATCTGTGTGTTTAAAAAATATAATAATTTGCATTTCATGGCTTTTGATAACCTCAGGAGTGCACTTGAAATTCAGCACATGCCCACAGCACCTCCCAGCTCACCCCATTTTTAACTGAAGACCAATGGTTTCTATTAAGGGATCAGGCAGGGCCTCTGACAAGCCAGTCAATAACTATGTGAGGTTACTTCATTAATGCTATAATGGCTGATAGAGTGAGAGGCAAAAAACAGGTTCCTGACAGCAGCAAATGAAAATGATAGAGATTCCTGAAGCAATGCGCCTTTCCTTTGTCATTGTCTTTTGCTTCGCTTATTCAAAATGTGGCATTTATGTATTCAGTCTTGATGAATGTTGCAGGCTTTAAGTACTTTTTCCATCTCTAATGCAGTGCCGATTGCACATTGTTCTCTCTCTCTTTCTCTCTCTCTCTCTCTCCTCATCTCCCTCTCTCTCTTTTTTTCCTATAACCTCTGCTGTCAAGGCACTGCTGAAGGGTTGCAGGCTCTGGCTAAATAGTTTTTGTGCTATAAATGGTGAAGGTGATGGGAGAATGCATCATAAGTGCTGGCAGGGTCACAGAGCAGAGAGGGTGGTGGGAGCTGGACCCTGCGGCTAAAATGGTGCAAGTCCCCCTGGCCCTGCCATTCTCTTGCCTTTATATGGAAATCAAGCAGAAATCTCCAAGGAAAGTAAATACTTCTCTGGAGTTCTGACAGGGATGCGATTGGGAGAGGGAAGCTCCCTGCAGGTGAATCAAGATAACAAGTCTTCTGACCATGTTCAGAACTATGCAAAGGTCTGGCAAGGATGTGCTGACATGAGTGCCTGGCTTCCTGCGGTTGGAGTCTTTTCCAGTTTCTAAGTGTCTTGATGGGCAAGGCTGCATTCTGATCCTTGAGGGGACCAAGCACTTTGTTTGAATAAGAAGAAATACAAGCTGACAGGTCTCTGGCGTCAGTGAGAAGGGGCTTTAGTGCAGCCAGAGCGGGAGGTGCAGGCATTTCCCTCATGCCTCTGGGTGCCTCCTTTGAGGAGGGTCATAGTCAGTCTAAGGATAGACGCACAACGAAGCCAGAGTTGAGAGCTTCTTCTTGCCCATTCCAATGTGGTTTTCTGTAGCATAAGCAGGCCAAATTGACAACAGCCCCTTGCACCTTTTGGGAGCATGAGGACCATGAGCCATGTTGGAGGCAGAAATGTGATAAACCAACTGATAAATCTGTATATTTGAATTTCAGCAGCCTTCACCAGGGAATTGGTCTGCTCTGTGGGGTGCTAGGCTTCAGCTGGCAGAATATCAGAGCAACATCCACATGGTCAGGGACAAGGCAGGCAGGAATGAAAAACGTGATGGCCTCAATTCTCTGTGGCTTCTCCCTACAAAACTTGGGTGGTGGAGGGACATAGCCTCAAATTGCCACCATGTGTTTTAAGAACTGACTCAAATCCTTTGTGAAGGAGACTGTAGCCGAATATAAACAAACCAATCAACCAACCCACAATTAAATGCATAATTATAGTCTGGACGCATAGGTGACTGCCTGGCCAGAAGCACCTTAAGGAGAAAGGACTGACCTTTGTTTCTTTGTGGTTCCATCACAGAATGTGGTGATGTTCTTGCATCTTTGTTTACTACAGAGGGTCAGAGCAGTAGTTCTCACCTAAGTGAAGGTTGGGCTGGCCTGAACTACGTAGTACTTTGTTCTGAGTAGTCTCAGTTACTTTGCTAATTTCACGATTCCATAATCATTGTGTCTTTTTTCCCTATTGGTCTTTACCAATTACTTACATGGTAGATACTATTTTCTCTTTTTGGTAAATGTTATGGGCTGAGTCACCCAAATTCATATGTTGAAGTTTTAACCTCCAGTAGCTCAGAATGTGACTGAATTCGAAGATAAGGGTCTTTAAAGAAGAAATTAAGATAAAATGAGGTAATACGGGTCCTAATCAATGTGACAGGTTTTCTTATAAGAAGAGAAAATTAGGACAGAGACAGGTGTAGACTGAAGACCATGTGAAGACGTACTCAGACTTCCTGCCTCCAGAATTGTGAAAAGATAAATTTCTCTTATTTAAGCCACCAATCCCCTATTACCCGTCCCCAGTGATCAGCATTTTAATGAAATGAGTGCATTCTCTGAACCCAGGTTTTTGATTTTTCTTTGAAGTTAGGGATCCATAAATAACATGTCGAATTAAACTGAGTCATTTGAAAAGTTCACATACATAAAAGTTTCATATTGCTGTGACGTTCTATAAAGTACTTTACTTCACTCTGCATTATAGTGTTAACATGTTTTGGTAAATATAGAAAAAAAAAATCTGTTCATTTTAAGTGCTACATAGTACTCCCTGTATAATTATCCCACCATTCATTTATCTTTTCCCCTACTGAAAGAATTTGAATTATTTCTATGTTTTTACAGTAATGAACAGTGCTGCCATGAACATCCTTATAGGCGTTTTCTGAAGCATAGTGTGAGAGCCCTCTAAGCCATATTCCCAGAATAGAAATTAACTGGATCATAGCATATATGTATTTTCACCTTAACTATTATGTATTTTCAAATTGCTTGTTTAAATAATTATATCAGCTTCTCCTCCCTAGCAGCAGAGTATGAACATTCCCTTTTTCTCATAACTTTATCAACACTTAGTATTGTCAGAATTTGTAATTTTCTCTTAGTCTGATGGGAGTGAATGGTATCTCATGATAGTTTGGAGTATCTTCTTAACAACCATGATCACAATGTCTAGTATTTATTGAGCCCTTGTCAAATACCAGTTGTTTTATGTCTTATTTAATCTTTACAGTAGGTATATGAAGTTGGCATAGTCACTATCACTTGCATTTGGCAGATTAGGAAACTGAAGTTTAAAATGATTAAGTAACTTGCTTAAGTCCAGACAACTATCGAGTGATTAAACAAGGATTAGAATGTATCTGATAATCACATACAATGTTAGTTTGGGTTTCCTCCAAAGCAGACCCTGAGACAAAGGACTTGGGTGCAGATAGTTTATTTAGGAGTTGATCCCAGAAAGCACATGTGAGATTATAAGAAGAGTCAGACCAGGTTAGGGGAGTCAGTACAGGGTATAGTAATGAGCAGATCGTCACTGTGGGGAATTGGGGCTCCTCTGAGGGTTAGTGCACCTTAGAGTTATCTCACCTAGTTATGGGGAACCTGTGGGTATTCACCCTCTAACTCCCATTGCTCCTTGATTGGGTTTTGGACTGCTCTGTATAAGGACTGACCAGGCTCCCCCAGGCCAGAGAAAGCCTTCAGTCAGAGAAGGAGAGAGACATGGGTCCCTGAGGGTATCCACCATGGCTGCAGGGGAACTCAGAGGTGGGCCACCTGGATGGGGAGTGGCATCAACACCCACCCTGCCTCTAGCTACACTGCCACCTGCTAAAGCAGGAGAAATCTCCACACTAGCTTCTCCCTCTCATGACCTTAGGAGAAGCAAGTGCATTTTAATCTCTGCATGGTGGGATTGATTTATAATTGATGAGACTTTCCCTACAGAAGTTGATGCACAGTATTACACTTCACCAAAATTGTCTAACTTGCTATGTGTTGGATATTTTTTGTCATGTTTATTCATTCTTGGTTTTAATTACTTTGTATGTGATAACAAGGCTCATCACGCACTTTTGATAAAGTGGAGAAAATGTCAATTTCCTCACTGCTTTCTTGTGAAACATATAAAATAAAACTCATCTCTAACCCTGGAGTGGTTACTATATATAAGGATGCGCTTCACACTCTAAAGCTTCAGTAAGGTCATGGATATAAAACTGGCCCATGGGTAAATTTCTTTCTTTCCTTTTCTTTTTCTTTTTCTTTTCTCTCTTTCTTTCTTTCTTTCTCTCTATCTTTCTTTCTTTCCTTCTTTTTCTTTCTTTTTCTTTCTTTCTTCTTTCTTTCCTTCCTTTCTTCCTTTCCACCTTTCCTACCAAAAATCAGAGTGAAAACAAGGCAATGTGTTTAAAAGAAGTAAAAACAGGCACTTAGATTTGTATAGTACTTTGGGTCTTCAAAGTATTTTCATGTTACTTCACCAGAACTACCTGGTAAAAAAGTGAACTACCTGCAAGAATGTACTGAGGTCTCATTATTTCCTCTTATAGATACAAAAATAAAAGCTCAAAGCAGTGAAAAGGCTTTGCCAGGGCTACCCAGTGAATTGGTGACCATGGTTGAATTTGAGCTCTGGACTGCTGAAATCCTATGCTTGTTCGACAACATCAGGTTTCAAATATGTAGTTCAAAGACAACCTGCGTCAAAACTGCTAGCTCACTTTTTGAATGGCCAAGTCTTGGGCCGTAGATCAGGGGATAGCTATCTGATACAACTGCCTGGATACCCGTATGCAAAGGTGCAAGACCTTTTGCTGAGCACATGCGTTGACCCTTGGATGTCATGCTGGTCATGATATTCTCACCACCCCAGAGGTGGTCTGGGGAGCATGCGAGCCACCCACGAGCCACTTTCCAGGCTCAGGGAGTGTCTTCTCACGGCCAGACAGCCCTGCCTTTCACAGCAGAATGTTTCTGTGCCCACCCATAGTGGTCATCATCGTGTCGATGTGAAGAAGCCAGAATTGCTCCAGGAACAATTTGTGGTCATCCTTTCTTTGCCAATAATATTTTTAAACAAAACAGACTTACCCTCAGACATACAGACAGGCTGATTCATGCAATCTGGATAACCTTCTACTTTTTTGTGTGTGTCTCTTAAAAATTAACAAATGAGTCCCAACAGCATGTCTGCAAATTTAAAGAATGACTTATGGCATTGATGAAGTGTCACTTAAGCGAGTTTTAAACACTTCCTGTAAATCTTCTAGTGTTTTAAGAGGCCAAACTATTCAGTTTTATTTTCTCTGCCTATCAAAATGAACTGTGGTTAACATGTTCTTTACAACCTTTTGGGGTAGCCTGAACCGATTTCTGCACCATCAAAATGAACCGGAGATGAGATACTCATCACCCTCCCTTGATTTCCAGGATTATTGCCAGAGGCCATGGCAGCTGTCCAATTGGGAGATGATAAGGGTTTAGACATTGATGTGGCAGTGGGGGTGGTCAGAAGGAATTTGATCCATATACATTTTGGAAGTAACGCCAACAGGATTTCCTGATGGATTGAGTGTGAGGCGTAAGAGAAAGAGAAGGGTCAAGGATGACTCCCAAGTTTTCTCCCTGAGCCACTGAAATGATGAAATTGCAATAAATTGAGATGGAAGAGGCTGTGGATGGTGCAAGTTTTGTGAGTAAGATCAGTTTGGGACATTTTATGTTTGAGACAGCTCCTTGACATCCAGATGGAGATGTCAGGTAAACTCCTGGATATATGAGTCTGGACTTTGGGGGATGAGTCTGGACTGAAGATATAAATTTGGGAATCATCAGTGTATAATTCAAATTTAAAGCTATAGGACCAGAACTCACTGAGAGAGTCAGTTGTAGATCGAAGAGAGGAATCAGGACTAAACCCTGGGTTACTTAGTAGAGGTCAGGAAGAAGACCAGTCAGCAATGTTGACTTGCAAGAAACAAACAGGGGGAGGTGTGATATTTTGAATGTGGAGGAATAATGGATATCGAGGCAGAAAAAATGACCTCCTGTCAAATTCTGCTAATAATTGACTGCTGGATTTAGTACTATGAAAGTCACATGTGACCTTTATAGGAGTAGTCTCTATGGATGAGAGAGACAAAAGCCAGCTTGGAATTTGCTGGAGAGATGAGGGAGGAGACGAACTGGTGTCTGCATTAACTTGCTTCCCATTTAGCATCTCACACCATTAACTCCAGAGGGTTGCCTCACCATTATGCTAGTCCAGCATCTTGGGCACATGGTCCTAAGACCACAGATTTAACCAGTTGAATAAAATGCCAACAACCTGCAGAGGACTCAGAATGACCAGTTTTCACAGCCTGACGACTTGTAGCCAGCATCCAGAAGTGCTTCCCTCTGTTGTGGGGACGATGATTATAATTGCTCCCAAAATAGCCTATTCGGCACCCAGCACAGTGCCTCATACATAGTAAGTATTTAATAGCTTTTTTGTGGTCTGAATGGATTTGTAAGAGAATGAATGTGCTTGGGTATATTTGGAGCAAATTATCTATGTTTGGTCAATTTTCTTTTTCAAATAAAAGATCTACAAATGATTGCTAGCAAAAATAAATAAATAAAGCCAGGGTGGAAAAAAAAAAAAACCTGTTTGAGACAAATGCATTGTGTCCTGAAAGATCTATTCTGTCCTGCCAGCAGTCTCATTGGCTGTGATTTGTATATTAAGAAGATTTTAATTGCTCAGGTAAGTGCCTGCACCTGCTAAGACATTGTGTATTAGAGCACTTTATTCTAATCTTTTACAATACAGGGCACACTTCACCCATAAAATTATTCTCTGCACAATTATCACTCTGTTTTGCTGAGGTAAAGTGCAACTTAACACTTTGGGTTTCACTCATTATTATTAAAATCATGGAAATTAGGATCATTGGGTAAAGCTTGTGCTGTTAACTGCTGAATTGCCCCTGTCCTTTCTGCTCCTCTTTTGCTTGCACCAGTGAGCAGGATTTGAGTGAGTTTGTAGTTATCTGCAAGCACGGTTGGGCTGGATTGTTTTCAACACAAAAGGTGTTATAAACCCCCAGCAGAGCTTTTTCTTCTGGGGCTCAGGGAACTTATGAGCTAGCTGGTTTTCTTCTTTATTTAAATTTTTTTTTCTAATTAGAAAAGAATTGCAAAAGGAAAATTAAAAATAATTCTGTGTAGAAAGTATTAGAAAATGAAGAAAATACAGGGAAAAAACAAAAAATATTCATAACCAATCATTATTCATGTGATTTTGCTATACTTTCTTGTCATCTATACATAAATAGAATACCTAAAGCACAAACACACACTCTCACACATCCACAGAAGCACCCAGTTTCCAGGTTGGAATATAAGCAAAAGAGTGGTTAACATTTTTCTTTTTCTAAGATAAACTACAGCAGGGGTTGGTAAACTATAGCTTGCAGGCCAGGGCCTGCCTGTTGTCATTAATAAAGTTTTATTGAGCACGGCCATGTCCCTTTGTTTATGTATCGTCTGTGGCTGCTTTCATGCTACAACAGTAGGTGGAGTTGAGTAGTCACAATAGAGACCATATGGCCCACAAAGCCTAAAATGTATGCAGAAAAAAGCCTGTTGACCCTGAATTACAGTAGCAACATTTTGCCACACATCTTGCACTGCCAACCAGGTGCCTTGTTGCTGATGTTAGCACTGTCACTGCAGTGTCACTTCAGTGATTGCATTATCAATTTATTTGATGGCCAGCACTTAGATACTGCGTCCTACTTGCGGTCTGGTTTGACCTAGCTCATCTGTATTACGTACCCACTTCATGGTGGTGCCTCATTTCTTCATGCATTTTTACCCCACTTTCATGAGGTTTGGCAGTACCCTGACTGCCTGTGCTTCCAGTAGTGGTAATCTAGAGGTGATCCTAGACTCTGCCTTCTCCTTTTCCTAAACACCGGTTATCAAACTGCAGTGTGCCTTAATGTGCACCCCAACAGATCCTGAGTCAGAGGATCTGGGAAGGGGCCTGGGAATCTGTGTTTCAAACAAGCATTCCTTGGTGATTCTGTTGTAGGTGGTTTATGCAACCTCATTTGGAAAATATTGCCTTAGGCCCTTTTTCTTCTCTCCATCTGCCCTACCAAATTTATCTGCTCTCCTTTCCAACCACTAAGGTCTTTGGACGCAGCTAGGAATTGAAAAATCCATTGGGAATTAGAAGGTTAGATGTAGTAGTCTCCAGGCATTATGACTTCCTGAAGACAAAGTCTTAACCTGGAGAAGTAGTTCTGAAAATTTCAAATCAGTAGCATGTCAGTGAAGGAGAAGTCTAGACAAGTGGATCTTTAGATGCCCCTAAAATATGACCATGAAATCTGTACTTGGACCAGCCCTATTGAACACTGACTGTTTAATAGGCGCTCCATAAATTTTGGAGATATTCTAGGTACTAAGCAAACAAAACCAAGCAGTGAGCTGACACATAAGGCAAATCTTCATTGGTTGGAAATAGTTATATTTATCTTAGTTTCTGTGGTTCACCTTTTCTTTCACTTCATCCATTAGCTGTCACCTTTCAGTGACACCATTCGAAACCTCTTTGGACACAGTACAGACTCTGTCCATGTGAATGCTGATTTGTAGTTATAATAATGTTATTTGGATTACTAACAGAGTAACTTTTTATCAAAAGCCTAAATAAATTTCCTGATTGAGAGTTTCATTTCTGTGCATTGACTGCAGTTATTAAAAGAAATGGTTTCTTTTCTCCTCTAACTCATGAGCATGTCTTTAATAGCTGTTACAGATTTGTAAGGACTATAAACCCTCAGGTAACTGCATCATCTCTGCTACTGCCCTGTCTTTAGGCAACACAGCCCTGGAAAGCAATCATTTGAACAATTACTATTTTTTGAGAATCTGAGTATACCCAGTACTGGTTTAGGGATAATGGGGGAATACAGAAGTATCATAAAGCATAGTTTCAGTTCTAGAATAACTTATAATATGATTAGAGAGAAAGATAATTAGCTAGCTTATAGCAGGGGCACCATTCAGGGTGGTAGAGTTAGACCCTTGGTGTTCAGTGTTTTAACATTTATTTATTCAAATAGTATTTATTGAATGCTTACTGTGCATAGGTACTGTTCTAGTAGTGAACAAGAGAGACAATAACCCTTGCCCTTAGAAAGCTTATATTCTAGTGGAGATGACAGAAAATAAACCATTGTATGGGAGCTATAAATGCTCAGGAGAACAAGAATAAAGCAGAAAAGAGGGGATCAGAGGATGTGTCTTTAAGGGTTAGGGGAAGGGATGGAGGTTAATTTATTTGTAAGCTACTCTAAAGGCTCAAAAACTAAATCTCCTAAACTTTGAGATCAGAGTTCAATGTGTAGATCCTATCCTTTAATGCTCCTAAATCAGATTCTGAAGGCTGCTGTGTTCTGGAGTTCTCTTCAAGCAGGCAGAAATTCTAATCAAGATAAAACTTTATATCTTTACAAAACATAGTCTTAAAAGAGAACGTATAATTCAATGACATGAAGACGTTTGGGAATTTATAAATGTAAGTACATATCTGAGTTCTGGCGGAAGTGTCTGGAGGCTTTTCTGGCCAGACTTTTGCATGTTTTGCTCCTTATTGTCTGATCTCAGCTCCTAAGAGAGGTCTCTCCTGATCACCTATCTAAATCACCCCCATCACCATATTACCTTAATTTTGCCACTTAATTTTTTTCATGTCATTTATCACTAATTGATATGTGTATGTATAATATATATGATAATTGCTATTTTTCTCTGTTAGAAAGAAAGCCTCAAGAGCATAGGGAATTTGTTTGTTTTGGCCTTGGCACAAAATAAGTTCTCAAATCATATTTGTTGATTGAAAGGACTGCCAAGAGTTAGCTAGATCCAACCATAGGCAAGAAAGAGAAAAATCATCCTGACCCTTACCCTTAAAAATGATCTCAACCTAATTTAAGATTCAAGTTGTCCCCTTTCCCCATTCTATTAAAAAGTTATACATTATATTTTTGTTCTTCTAGTGACTACTTTTAAATTTTAATAGGCTTCTTTTACTTAACAAACCTTAAAATGAATAAATATTTTTACACTCCTAAAAATGCAAGGATCTTAGCCTTCCAAAGATCTTTTCACGCACATTTATCTTGTTCATTATGTCTTATATTCTAGTTCCACCTTATTTTTATATCCTTCCAGTCATTTTTATAAATATTGATTGATACAATGCTTATTTATTACTCACATTTTATTTCTCTTAATTGTTTTTCATCTTAAAGCTTAATTCTGTGTTTAATCCCTTGTTCCTGATGAACATTCTTTAGTAGTTCTATCAGTATGCTCTCAGTATTTGCCTGAAATAAATTTATTTATCCTTCCATTAGAATGATAGTTTAATTGGGTATAGAATTATAATTTGACAATTTTTCTCTCTCTCAGCATTTAGAAACTACTGTTCATTCTTTCTAGCTTTTTTGATCTGGAGAAATCTTTGACACTCTGCCAAATAAGAAGTGGGGTCTATATCTCTTCCCCTTGAGTCTTAATGATTACTGTGATCAATGAAATATGGTGAAAGTGACACCATGCCAATCTGGGCATAAGCCTTGAAAGATTGGCAGTTTTCATGTCTTTCCTCTTGGAATTCTCACTCTCAGGAAGCCAGATTCCATCTAAGAAATTTGATTACCCTGATTCTGTATGCTGTGAGGAAGCCCATGTGAGTCACATGGAAGAAATGCATAGAACCAATCATCTCAAGCCAAGTGACAAACATAGGAGTGAAAAAGCCATCTTAGACATTTAATCCCCTGCTGATATGGTGTAGAGAAATCCAAGGTCACAGACATATGACCCATCTCATTGTCCCAGTCTTCTCCAACTATTCAAGATACCCAAGCTGAGACTTGAATCACTGTGGGGCAGGGACTAGCTGTCCACACTGTGCTCTGCTCAAATTCCTGACCTATAAAATCATGAGCATAACAGCATGGTTACTGTTATACATCATTAAGTTTGAGGAGATTTGTTACAAATTAATAGATATGTGGAATAACAGTATTTTCTCTTTACAATACTTAGGTCATATTGGGAAATTATACATGTATTAGTATGAATATTTGTTTTATGTTTATCTTTCCCAAAAGAGTAGATTCTATGAAAGTAAAAAGAAAATATACTTTGTTTTATACCTTATTCTCAGAGTATAACCCATAGATTCTCAATAAATATTTGATTAATGAATACATATTTTGAAAAGTTTACATGGCTTAATTTTTTTGTACTGTTCTTTATTATGAAGTCTTTCTAAAATTTATTTTTCTAGTATTGTTTATCTGGGCTTCTGTAGTCCGCTAAGAAAACCAATTAAAATAATAAATGAAAAAAGCTTCAAAAATTCAGTTTAATCTGCAGGTGCAAAATCTGGTTCTTTTTATGTTTCTAAGGCTTAGCTGTACCTTCTATACTGATGATCTCCCTGGACACAGAGGCTGGAAATAGTCAATGAACAAAAAAAAGCTAGACTGAGTAGGTAAGAGCACACATTGAAAAGTTTAGTATTTAAATTTAAAGATTATTTAATCACTTTTATTCTAAAATCTGGGAAACATCAGAATGCCTCCCCCAAATGGGCTCTGGCTCTACTATGTAGGATGTGATGATGGACCCACTTCATGGTTTCCTGACATCTGTTGCTCCATTTCTTCATGGACAGCTGCTGAAAATCTCTTCTGTTTGTTCTCCTTGTCACTTGCTTATTTCTGCTTTCACCCTCCAAAGATATTTAATCCCTTTGTAATGAGAGCCTCTTGAAATAGAATTTGGGGGAAACAACTATTTGTTTATTTTTTCAGATTCCACTATGTCCTAGAAAGTAAAGTCAGCTTATACAGATACATAAAATATAATAAGATAAATTTTTAAAGAGAAAGGAGGAAAGGAATGAAGTAAAAAAAGGAAAATAAAGGGCAATAAAGTGGTCCTTATATACTATTCAGAAAATTCAAGCAATAATGACTTTTTTTTTGCTTTTGGTGGACCAGCGTTTGTCCCTAAACATGACAAGAAAGGGGAAACTGGTCAGTTACATGGTTCAAAGTGTCCATAATATGAATGTAAAGCAATTGTTCTGAAGTATGGTTTTTCTTGGTTCCCATACCACATAGTAATGTTTCCCAGGTTCCTCATAAAGGGGACCCCAAAGGAGGAACAAAAGAGTTTCAGCTGAACTGTACTTTAGACAGCATTTAGGATAGGCTGTAAGCAGTTGAGGAATTCAGAAGAGAATATATTGCTTTCATATTTGTATTCCTACTTACTAACAGTGGCAGGCAAATAGTAGAAATATTCCTTACATGTATGCAAAAGAGAAAATTTGTGATTTATTGATCATCTTTAACAGAAAGTTCTCTGGAAGAGGAACTTTCTTCCAAGGACTTGATGTAACATTGGGCACCACTTCCATCACCATTTACACAGGGTTGCTATGGAAAGAGCATCCTGTCTTGAGGGGAGTGATGGATACCACTGAGAGTTAAGCAAATATTAATTGTGTAGAACTGAGAATGCTGTTTTGGGTTTAGATGTCTTGGAGAAAATGTCTATGTAGCTTCTGTAGTCATCATTGAGATCCTGAGAACTTGGGGGTGGACAGTAATGGCTGGTGCTGTGAACTTACATCCCCTCCCTACTATCCAGAGCAGCTGTCAGTCATTTTACTTTATGCCTTTGGTCCTCTAATTCCCTCACCTTGAGCTCTTTTTATTATAATAAAATCTTAGGATTGACCAATTTCTCCCCCATTTTTCTGGATTAAATCATAAAATATCTGTCCATATTCAGTCAATATTGAAGCTTACTTTTCCAAGCCATAGTTCTCTTCTCTTTACCAACCTTTATGTCTACTGAACAATAATTATACTGTGGCCTGAAAGACACAGTATCATTGTGTGGTTTAAAGTCAGAGTAGAAAAGGGGGGTGGTGCATAACAATGAGGCTATGGTGTTCTTTGCTGTGTTGCAACTGTCCACCTAGGTTATGTGAGAAGGCCCAAAGGTGAAGCCAAGTCACAAAAATAGGTTGCTTTATTACACACTGCTCCACCCTCGGAAGCATATTGCTTCAGTTAGAACAATGCTACACATTTTGTGTTGGTAAAGAATGAAGCAGTCTTTCTCTTTATTTTCTTTGGTCAGCGTTTTCTTTACTTGGAAAAGCAGCCCCTGTGTGAAAAAGTAGGAAACAAAGCACCCTCATTTGGACTTCACTTTACCCCTGCCAGTGAAACATCAAAATATTGCAGGGGGCAGGACTCCTGAGATGGCATTTTTCACCTCCCCCAATCCAGCCATCTGGCCATTGAAATGGAAACGCTAGTTGATTTTCTCCCTGCCTTGTTTTTTTTTTTTTAAACCTCAGAATATGCTTTTTAAAGGGCTGGTTAACATTTCTTTGCCAAGACAGAACACCTGTACAATAAAAGGGAAAGAGAGCTAGGGAGTGCAGAACTTTGCCGCTGCTCCATTGACTGGGCTGTGTTGCAGATACTGAGAAAGTCCACTGAGCCCACTGTGGCTGTCAGAAGGGAAGGCATACATGGTTATCCTCCAATGAGCAGAGTGTTAAGGGGGCCATCAGACTAGACTGTGTTTAGGGGAACTCACAGACTTCAGGCATCATGGTGACAGACCCACAACACATATGCAGCCCTTGCCCAGCGGAATTGGTTGCCATCCAAAACAGTTATATCTGGCAAGTCCTGAAAGTGGAATTTTGTGTATGTGGGTACTGGGCTGTAGGGCAGGAAATGGCTTGGAGGAGGCTGGATGCAATGATCATTCTCTCTTGCTTTTATGAGCAGTTACCTCCAAGTTGGCTGTCCTTGTGCACACAGAGGGGAGGTCAAACGGCGAGGGCAGCTAATGTTTCTGTAGACCAGCCACACAGCTTTGGCCAGGTAGTCCCCTCTGCACTGAATTGATTTTCAAAAAGTTATATTGCTTTGTGAAACTGGAATCTGAAGAGAATGAGAAGAGTGAGAGAAAGATGTAGCAGCCGAGTTCATCGTCTTGCTTGGCCTACATTTGATGGGAAATTGTACCTACAGGAGGAACGGCTAAGAAAAGGCAGGCTTCAGGTAATCAGGACTACATGGGTGTTCCACAAGCCGTCTAGTATAAAAGAAAGGGAACTGCTCTGACATTGGACTGAAACAGGAGTTTAAACCAGTGGCTTTGTCACTTTCTAACTGTATCACCTTGGACAAGTTACTGAGCCTTTCTGAACCTCTGTGTTCTCATATATAAAGTGGGATACTGGAGAGTATTGTTGGCAGAATCAAACAAAAGATCCTGTTTATATTTAAGTGCCTAACTTAGTCCTTGGCACTACTGCCATCCTCCTTGCTGTATTATCTTTCTCATTATGGTTACTTGTTTTGTCCTCTAGGCACATGGTCTTAAAACATTATTATTGTGATCTAATATCACTGAGAACACTTACATATCACTGATCAACGTAGTTGTAAAGCAAGAATAATGCCTTTCCTTTTTTGAATTTAGAACTTACATTTTTTTTTCAAATAGGCAAGAGAAATTATGTTTTGATTTATTCAGTACTTTGTTTAGTTAAGAGTTACTCAAAATAAATAAAAGCTGTATATGACAAACCTACAGCCAGCATTAATACTCGACAGTGAAAAACTCAAAAGCTTCCCACTGAAATCTGGGACAAGACAAGGCTGCCCACTGTCACCACTCCTATTCACCATAGTCTTGGAAGTCCTAGCCACAGCAATCAGGCAAGAGAGAGAAATAAAAGGGATCCAAATTGGAGAAGAAAAGGTAAAAGTGTCACTGTATGCACATGACATGATACTATATATAGAAAACCCTAAAAGGTCCACACAAAAACTACTAGAAATCGAAGAATTCAGCAGTGTAGCAGGTTACAAGATTAATGTTGAAAAATCAGTTGCATTTCTTTACACTAATGATGAATCAACAGAAAAAAAAAAAAGTAAAGAAACAATCCCCTTTAAAATAGCACCCAAAGTAATAAAATACCTAGGAATAAATCTAACCAAGGAGGTGAAAGACTTATACACGGAAAACTATAAAACACTGATTAAGGAAATAAAAGAAGACTTAAAAAAATGGAACGATATCCCATGCTCCTGGATTGGAAGAATCAATATTGTTAAAATGGTCATACTGCCCAAGGCAATCTACAGACTTAATGCAATCCCTATCAAATTACCCAGGACATATTTCACAGAACTAGAACAAATCATAATAAAATTTATATGCAACCACAAAAGACCTAGAATTGCCAAAGCATTACTGAAGAAAAAGAAAGAGGCTAGAGGAATAACTCTCCCAGACTTCAGACTATACTACAGAGCTACAGTAATCAAGACAGCATGGTATTGGTACAAAAACAGACATACGGAGCAATGGAACAGAATAGAGAGCCCAGAAATGAGTGCACAAACTTTTGGTCAACTAATCTTCAACAAAGGAGGCAATAATATACAATGGAATAAAGACAGTCTCTTCAGCAAATGGTGTTGGGAAAACTGGACAGCAGCATGTAAATCAATGAAACTAGAACACTCCCTTACACCATACACAAAAGTAAACTCAAAATGGATCAAAGACTTAAACATAAGACAAGATACAATAAACTTCCTAGAAGAAAATATAGGCAAAACGTTATCTGACATACATCTCAAAAATGTTCTCCTAGGGCAGTCTACCCAAGCAATAGAAATAAAAGCAAGAATTAACAAATGGGACCTAATGAAAATTACAAGCTTCAGCACAGCAAAGGAAACCACAAGTAAAACAAAAAGACAACCTACAGAATGGGAGAAAATTTTTGCAAATGTAATCGACAAAGGCTTGATCTCCAGAATATATAAGCAGCTCATACGACTTAATAAGAAAAAAAACCCAAACAACCCAATCAAAAAATGGGCAGAAGACCTAAACAAGCAATTCTCCAAGGAAGAAATACAAACGATCAATAGGCACATGAAAAAATGCTCAATATTACTAATTATCAGAGAAATGCAAATCAAAACTACAATGAGGTATCACCTCACACCAGTCAGAATGGCCATCATTCAAAAATCCACAAATGACAAATGCTGGAGAGGCTGTGGAGAAAAGGGAACCCTCCTACAATGCTGGTGGGAATGTAGTTTGGTGCAGCCACTGTGGAAAACAGTATGGAGATTCTTCAAAAGACTAGGAATAGACTTACCGTATGACCCAGTCATCCCACTCCTGGGCATCTATCTAGAAGGAACCCTACTTCAAAAAGATACCTGCACCCCAATGTTCATAGCAGTACTATTTACAATAGCCAAGACATGGAAACAGCCTAAATGTCCATCAAGAGATGACTGGATAAAGAAGATGTGGTATATTTATACAACGGAATACTATTCAGCCATAAAAATGACAACATAATGCCATTTGCAGCAACATGGATGTCTCTGGAGAATGTCATTCTAAGTGAAGTAAGCCAGAAAGAGAAAGAAAAATACCATATGAGATTGCTCATATGTGGAATCTAAAAAAAAAAAAGAACATAAATACAAAACAGAAACAGACTCATAGACAATAGACATAGAATACAAACTTGTGGTTGCCAAGGGGGCAGGGGGTGGGAAAGGATAGACTGGGAGTGCAAAATTTGTAGATACTGACAGGCATATGTAGAATAGATAAACAAGATTGTACTGTGTAGCATAGGGAAATATATACAAGATCTTGTGGTAGCTCACAGTGAAAAAAAAATGTGACAATGAATATGTATGTTCATGTATAACTGAAAACTTGTGCTCTACACTTGAATTTGACACAACATTGTAAAATGACTGTAACTCAATAAAAAAAAGTTTAAAGAAAAAAAAGAGTTATTCAAAATAGTAGCTTAATTTGCAGATGTTTTCTTTAGGGAGTGTTTTTCACAAGATCCAGCCTCTCAAAGTGCTAGCTAGCAATGTGGCATTTAGTAAGTCATGTCTCTTCACTGGACCTCATTTTCTTCATTTATGAAATAATGCATGTGGTCCTTCCAATTCTCACCCACTATGCAGAACTCATTTGAGCCACATAAAATCCCAAAGAGTTTCTTAAGGTAGAGATTACTTCCCTTATTTTACATACTAGCCAAAATATTCAAAGAATTTAGTTACATGGTCTGTCCAAGGTCACTACTCATAAGTAGAGAAGCTAGGGCTTGAACCAAGAACTTCCAGTCCTAAGGAGAGCATTCTGCTCAGTGATCACATGAAAATAATAACAATGTCTTAAATAATTAGGACACATTAAAGTTTATTAACTGTACTGTTATACTGGTTTCACAGGCACTTCAGAATTTTTATAGTTCTTTGTGGTTATCCTTATAATAGCACTTGTTACTATTAAAAATCAGTGATCACCATTCAGTCATGTAGTCTGCTTTCGAAAGTTTGAAGAGATTGGGCAGAATCTGTATTGACCCTTTAATATTCTCAGGATATCACCACTTTCCACTGAGTAAATAATTATTTTTTATGCCAAATGAGACTTATTCCCTTAGATGTTATTATCTCCTTCTCATACAGTGTTTAAAAAGGCTGGCAGTTTGACTTTTATTGTTAATTTTATTCAAAGATGATGATGGTATTGATAATAATATTAGTAGATAACATTTGGTGAGCTCTTACTTAAAAGTGTCAGGCTCTTTGCTTAGTACTTCATACAGATTTTGCCATTTAATCCTCTCAGTTAGACTTATGGAGTTATTACATCTCTTACCCTCATTTTACAGTTAAGGAAACTGAGACATAAAGAGGTTAAATGAGTAGTCTTGGGTCACAGACCTAGCAAGCATTAGCACCAGAAATTGAACTCAGATCATTTATTCTTATAAATCTTTCAGAGGTAGGTTGGCTTGTATCTTTAAAATACTGTTGAGCTGAAGCCTTATAATTAATCCATTCGGTCAATATTTGTCCAGGACCCACTATGCGTCAGGCATAGTGTGGGGGTTAGAGAGACAATAGTGAACCAAGTAGGTGGTGTGGTATGTGGATGGGAAATAGGAATAGTCCCAGGTGGGAAGGATGGCAGGTAGAATTATTCAGTTGCTTCCACAGCCAGCCTGTTTCTATCTCAAAAACAAACAAACAAAAACGAACAAACAAACAAACAAACAAAAAAAACCCAAAAAACGTTCTTCCGAGTGCTCAGGACATAACTTTCTCCTGGTATAACAACTCATTCTGCTAGACTGTTTGGGTCTTTAGAATCTTGAGGTTAAAAGTCTTGCTACTATGGACTAAACAAGTCACCTCACCTCCAGGTCCATTCTTGGGATTGAAATAGGGCATTTGACACTGTCTTGTTGACTTAACCACTTTGATCCTGAGGACATCAAGAGCCCACCATTGTGAGTAAGCACATTCAAATCAGAATTTTGTCAGCATTGATTGAATTTTGTTGGGAAAGAGTTTTAGGAAACCCATTCCATCCAGCAAATTTAATTCAGTGATCAATGTTCTGTAAGACCCAGCTAAAACATTTCAGTTCTTTCCATTCTGATCTTCATGTTATTGAAATTATTTTCGTCAAAAGCAATTCTTTTTCCGTTTAAGTTTAACAGTGAAGATTTGATTCATTGATCAGTTTTTTGTCCATAACAAGTTAAATATATTCTAGTGGATCTTCTTTTATGAGCATTATTTCTGTTAAGCTCATTTTTCTAAGGTATGACTTTGCATATTTCATGAAGGATTGACTTTTATATCAAAATCTGTTGTTTTTTAAAGATTTAGGTGTGTATTTTTGGCTGTTACGTTTTATATTATGCTGATTGTTTTTTCTCATGATATTTATTATAATAATATTTTTTATTTATTTATTCATAGCTAATTCATGAAAAAGATATGAGTGTATATTTTGAAATGTTGAGATGGAAAGGGAAGGAGAATAACTCAGGCCAGGAGGAGACTGTGGGACAGTGACAAAAGACTGGAGAAGCAAAGTGAAAGGCAGTGGGGACAAGAAGAAAAGATGGAAAGGGTATTGGAAGAGGAAGAAAATAGGAGAAAAGAAGTAGGAGGTTTGGGGGAGGAAGTCAAAACAATCTCATTTTCAAAATGGCAGAATCGGAACAATTGGACTGTTAGCAGTGAGGTCTGAATAACCTGTACCACTTAAACTTAATTGACCGTCTGTGTTAATTGAAACTCTTAAAGTCTGTTGAGTGGAACTTTGTCACTTCAAACAGTGGTGACCCTTTTGAGCTTTTCTCTTTGCATATCTGCCAGGCTTTCTTGTACCTGGACAGAGTATCTTATTTTCTTACTTTCTCCTTCTCATAGTAACCAGGTAATCTCCTATTTGTTTCCTGGCCCACATTGCTAATATTGTGTATAGAGCTATGAGCAGAAATTTGGTCAGTAAAATCATGTTTGGATGAGCTGGTAGTTAATTTTGAAAAAAATGCAGTGGCGTCTGGAATAGTTGTGCTCTTCTGGAGAGAACACCTTCTGAGGAGGCAGGGGACTTGCTCTCTCCACAGAACTTCTCCTGAGTCCCTGTTAGGACCCTCACTGAAGCGGACCTGAATGATTTTCAGAATGGTATTAGTAAACCCACCTCAAGGCTACAGAATTAACTGGGGCTGTCAAGATCACGTGCCAAAGCTGGTGACTAGAAACAGAAGCCTGCTCTTGTTTGAATGAAATACTGTTCCTCTACAACTGCTGCCACCAAGATACTCCCCAAAACAGTCTCCATACTCTTCTTCATAATCTTATTCCCCTTTGTTACTGAATATTTATTTCTGTATTTGCTGGTTTAGTGTTTTCCCCTGAATAGAGACCATAAACTCCCCAAAGGAAGGAACCAGGTCTGTTTTGTTCACCACTCTGTGTCTGTGTTTAATGTAATCCCTGGCACGTAGTAGGTGCTAAATTCACATTTGTTAAACAAACAAAAAACAGTGAATGGATATCTAAAACAAAGGACAGAACAAAGTGTTTGAACTTGGTGTGAACCAGAGTTACATTGAAGACTTTTCTCCTGGCTCCCTTTATGTTGATATGGAAAAGAGAGGGGATAAATGGGGGGAACATGGAGAAGGGTCCTTTTTACTTATTCCTCTGCTTCCTGTGCCTTGTCACTGGTTTTCCCACTCTGTGTCTCCCTGGTAACATTCCATGGCTGCATCCAGAGTTGGTTCTTCTCACTTTCCTGAATAATGGAACTGGCTTGAATAGGTTCTCAACCCAAGCTCATCCAAGGGAAGCTGGTAGAAGTGAAAAACTCCAGGGTCCAGACTTGCCTCATGAGAACAGACTGAGAAGAAAAAAGACCTTTAGAAAACTGAGCATAACAACTTTTGACATGAGGAAGGGCAGGTCACATAAAATCAGGAGTTTATCATTATTTGAATCTTGCAATCTTTCACATGTTTGGGGGACACTGACCCCCCAGAGCACAAAGAATGAAATTGCTTCTAAATGATGGCTCTAATGATAACAAAACTGTAAATTGATCCACTTAAGTTTATGGAGCAGATATATAAAAGGACTGTCCTTGCCCATCTCTCTGCCCTGATTTTCTCCCTCTCTTCCCTTCATTCTCTATATTCCAGCAACACAACCATCTTTTTGTTCTTTGGACAAATCAGTCTTGCTCTTGCCTCTGGGCCTTTGTGTGTTCTGTTCCCTCTGCCTAGAACTTAAGACTCTTCCTTAAGTTCTTCACGTGACTGGTTTCTGTCCATCATTCAGTTCTCTACTTCAATGTCACTTTCTCATCTATTACCACCCTATCTAAACTACTCCCCAACATAAACCTATTTTTATCTTTTTTTCTAACAGTTATTATTTCTGTCTATGATTATCTTATTGCTTTATCCAGTCTTTCATTCGTTAATGTTCTGTCTTTCTCCCTACAGTGTAAAGTTTGTAAGAGTATAAATGTTGTCTGTTTTGTTTGTTGTGATATTCCTAGTCTCTAGATTATTACCTGGTACATGGGATCCATTTAATGCATTCTTGTCAAATGAGTGAATGGCTGAATGAATGGATGAGATGAGGAGAATCTGGGAACTTGAGCACGTACAAGATTCTATAGTCTTTGAGGGCTACATTAGGGAGTTTGGATTTTATTCTAGTGCAGTGTTTTAGTCTAGAGTCTGTGTTGCCAACCGTGGAATCCACTCATGCTAGTGTAGGCAGAAAAGGAATGTATTAAAAAGATACTACATAGCTCTTAGGCAGCACTGCCCCTAGGTTGTATGGGACCCAGGCAAATATTTTGTTTCAAGTGATGCATGACAGTTAAAAGAATGTGATAAATCTAATCTATGAACACTTACCTGTTTAGATGACAATGTAGAACTTGTTGGGTAAATGCAATTTTTTCTGTGATTTTTTTTAACCACATAAAGGGCTATTGCAATAGGATAATAGCCCATCTAATCCAGACAACTGGCTGGTTTAATTAGGTGTGTTCAGACATTTCCATATTCTGTATAAATAAGATACAGGATATCAAACATATGCTTGATTATGAGGTCATTCATTATTTTGTATGTTTTATTTTTCTTAGTTCATTTTTGTCTTAATTTTTTGTGGTCACAATGAAAGGTATCTTACAAAACATGGGGATCCCTGAGACTCAGGGTTTGACACAGACGTATAAAGGTGGCTAAGTTATAGAAATTTGGGAAGGCCAAGGAGCCAGGCTCTGGAGCTGTATCATCAGGCCCCACACCCACCCTCACTGGAGGCTGCTCTAGTGGAAACTCCTTTTCCCCTTGGCACCAGCAGTGCGTGGATCTAAATGCCAGAAGTCCCATCACATTCGCTGTCAGAGAGTCGGGCACTCTCCCTGCTGTGCTTCTCAGTGGATCAGTTTCTGTGTGGAGCTCTTTCTCATACTGCTCAGGCCCCAAACCACGTCTCTTGACTGGTATGTTTTGATGGGTAGAATATTTACTTATCTGAAGATAAATACACATATATAACCTGATCCAGCCATGGCTAAGAGGAATACAGAATTTTTGAGAAGGTTGAAAACCTTCTGTCTACTGACTGCAAGGAAGTCTGGGAATGCAGTCCTTTTTCAGTTCTACCTTTGAGAGGCAGGGCTCTTAATGTGGAAAGTTACCCCGACGTAGGGAGGATTTTCAGTGATGTAGCCTCAACTGACTGAGGTTCAATGAAGCAGCTTATTAGCATTTCAAATAAGAAAGTGGTATGATTTATGTTTAAACCATGAAAACAACCTGGCTTCTGATTAGATTGTATTATGGGTTGGAAGGTGGCAAGAGTGACAACAGGGGAACTATTGGACCGGACAGTTGTGTAGTTGTGCAGGGGAAAGCTGTGAGATGTGAAGGTAACTTGGACTAGAGTGTGGCAGCCAGGATGGATGGAGAGAGGTAGGCAGATTCTGGTCCAGTCCAAAAGTGTAAATCACTATAAATCGATGGGAGAGACTGGAGGAGGTGAGCTGCAGGGAAGATCACCTCACTTAACTAAGGTATTTCTATATTAACAGATAGAGAGAATGCCCCTTTTATTAACTTAGCGTCCTACTCCTGGTAAGATGTCTGTGAAGATGACAGAGTGCCAGAAGTTATCAGATTAGTCATCTGTTATCACCTGAAATATTCAGTACCAAAATGAGGGCGTTGTATTCTATTTTTCCAAGTTCCAGTATGTTTTTCATAATCCTGCTCATGGAGGATAACTGCGGTTTAATTAGATGCAGTGTCTAAACAAGGCAGGGTAACAATATATTAACCTTTTTCTTTTTTTTAATATTACTCTTTTATTTGCTAAAACTGTAGCAGGCATCTGGGTCAAACTGCAAAAGCTCTCTATTTCAGTGGGTTCTTATCTCCTAAAGAAGGCAAGAGCCTGGAGTCTACAAACTAAAATCTGATGGGAATTTTGCAAATCTGAGTAACCAGGAAGTGCTTTTAAAAGGAATTTCCTGATGATTGTAAAACAAATATTATCAACTCTTTTATTACTAATCTGAAGATAAATATACATATATAACCTGATCCAGCCTTGGCTAAGAGGAATATAGAATTTTTGAGAAGGTTGAAAACCCTCCATAAGGAAGAGGAATTATTTTGGGAGATCCAATAATGAACGATAGAGTGAAAGTGAGTGAGGGGAGAATTTGAGCAGAACATGAAAAAAAAAAAAAAATTCCTTCAATCAGGGTCGCCTCTGTGGTGAAGGAGCAAACCCTGGAGACTCTCCAAACAGGCTTAGTCATCACACTCACTATGCAAGACAGCCAAATCCTGACCTGGCTGGTCCCTGGCCCACACAGGGAGGAGGTCCTTTCCCTTCAAGGCTATCTTTGTTCAGGAGCAGTGATTAAGTGAGAAAATGAATTTCAGAAGAGATTTAGAGTATTTGCACAAAGCACCCCAAAATATCTTGGTATTGCTCATACCTCCATTGTTGCTTGACAGCAGAGGTAAAGCAGAAGGTGGTCAGTGATCAACCACAGGAAACAAACCCTTTATCATGAGAAAAACCTATTTTGAAGGAAATTATTGCCATTATAGTCATAATTTATTGATATGAGACATAACAACTTTATTCTAAACAGTGGCTGGCTGACTGGTGGAATGTCTTCGTTAACCATGAAATGGGTATCCCTGATAATATATTAGGAAACACATTGAGTGAGGTTCAAAATTTTCCATCCAAAAAAATTATTTGCCACATTGGGAAGAGAGGACCACATTTTAAACAGTATGTTTATATTCCATGTCTTGACATTTCGTATCTGATACTAGAAAGTTTGCAGCTCTGCGTGTTTTGGCTTTTATAGTTAAGAGTCAAAGGAAAAACAAAAACTTTGCAAACAAACTGTGTGAATGAACCTATTTTCCTTCCTTCTGATTTTTTAATTTAATTTAATTTAATTTTTGGAGAGAAAAAGATGTAAGAGCAGAGGTCAGGAGAAATCTTTTGTTTTTCATGAAATCTAGAAGATGGGGAAGAAACAGTGATTGCCAATAATCACCTGTGCACTAAAATTATATGTATTGGTGAGAAAAGAAACAGAAGACCTAGGGAGAGGGGAGATACACTGTGTCCATAGGTCAGAAAAGTCATTGTTTTTCAAATGCTGTCTCCCCATATTAATCCATAAATCCAATTTAATCACAGTTAAAGTCACAGTGGGTTTATTTTTGCTTACCCACTACAAGTTCATGAAGAAATTCTCCTATGTTATCTTTGAGAAGTTTTATCTTTCACGTTTATATCCATAATACACCTGGAACTGATCTTTGTGTATGGTATGTTGTAGGAGTCAAGGTTTATTTTTTTCCCTTATGGATATCCAAGTGACCCAGTACCAATTACTGAAATGATAATTTCTTCCCCACTGCATTGTAGTAGCACATGGGTTATTTTTCTTATAGAAATTGAAATACAGATTCCAAATTTAACATGGACATTTGGAGGTCCTAGAATAACCAAAATGACCTTGGAGAAAAGAACCAAGATATGGAACTAACATAATCTGATTACAAGACATATCAATAAAGTTATAGTAATTAAAGCAATATGGTATTAGTGTAAATCAAGAATAGGAAAACTTCTATGTAAAGGTCAAATAGTAAATATTTTAGGCTATGTGGGCTGCATTATCTCTGTGACAGCTAGTCAACTGTGCTGTTGCAGCATGAAAACTGTCATATATGATACATAAAAGAATGAATATGGTTTATTTCAATAAACACTTCTTTAAAGACACCAACATTTAAATTGATATGATTTCTACATATCATAAAAACTATTCTTTTGATTTCTTCCAACCATTTTGAAACATGAAAACCATCCAGAGCTTGAGGCTGTGCACAAACAGGTGTTGTGCCAGACTTGCCCTGGTGTCATTGTTTGCTGACCCTTAGGGTAGAGATAGACAAAAAGGTAAATGGAACAGAATAGATAGTCAAGAAACAGGCCAACATATACATGGACAACTACTTTTTGAGAAAGGCACACAAGGAATTCTGTGGAAAAGGGTAGTCATATGGTGGTGTAATATCCATATGCAGAAAAAAAGAACTTTGATTCATACCCCAGAACATATGCAGACATTAACTCCAGATAGATAGATAATGTAAAACCTAGAACTATGGAAGTTCCAGAAGAAAATATTTGTTACCCTGGTTTAGAACAGGATTTCTTAGAATCCCAAAAGCATGTTCCATGAAACAACAAATTGATTAGTTGAACTTTATCAAACAACAACAACAACAACAACAACAACAACAACAACAAAGAAAAAGACTGCTTCTCTTTGGAGGACCCTAGTTTTAAAACTGAATATCCACCAATAGATGAGTGGATCAACAATTGTGGTATATCCATACAATGGATCAATACAAAGAAATGAACTATTGATTCATGCTGCCACATAGATGAATCTCAAAATAATTATGCTTAGTTAAAAGTCCAGACAAAAAGAGTGTATACTATATGATTCCTAAAAATGCAAACTAATCTCTAGTGTTAGAAATCAAATGAATGGTTTCTGGAGACTTGTGTGTGTATGGGTTGGGGCAGAAGGGAAGGATAATGAAATAGCATGAGGAAACTTGAAAGTGACGGATTCATTCATTATCTTGCACATGGAAATGGTTTTTCAGGAGTATGTAGATATCAGAACTTATCAAATAGTATACTTTACATCTCAATAAAAATCTTATCATACCTACAGGTAGTCTAATTGTAATTATTGCAATTATTAGACAAAGACATTTTTTAAATCTATGATTAATCAAGAAAATAGATGACATAATGGAGATTTTCATTGGAGAAACAGAATATAGAAAAAAAATACCAAGTAGAAATCTAAAAACTTATGAATACTCTAAAATTAAAAACTCAAGGGTTAGGTTTAACAGATGATTAGGCAAATCAGAGGAGAGGATTAATTAATGGGAACATAAGTTACACAATGGCTATTTATTGCATAACAAACAACCACAAAAACATTTTAAATACTCATTTGGTTCATTGATCTGCAGCTCATATAAGGCAACTCTGCTTTAGTTTACAGTGTTTTGGGTGCCCTGCTTCAGGCTGCAGATTTGTGTTTGGCTAGATCCCTTGAACTCCATGTGCACATATGGATGGGAGAGCAGCTTTAGGCCAAGGAATTTTTAAATTTAGATGAAATGGACAGTTTCCTTGAACGACACAGTTACCAAGTTACCCAAACTGACAGAAGAAGAAATTTAAAAATCTGAATCATAGTAGATCTATTATAGAAATTGAATATATAGTTAAAAACAGTCTCACAAAGATGCAGCTTCAGATGCCTTCTGGGTGAAGTCTACCAGTTGTTTGAAGAAGAAATAAAACCAATCTTATATCAATTCTTTGGAAAAATAGAAAAAAAAAAATGGGACATTTCCCAACTCATTCTGAGGACAGTATAAATTTGTAAGAAAATCACAGACCAATTTCTCTTTTGGATATTGATGTAAAACTCCTAAAAAAAATGTTAGCAAATTGAATAATATACAAAAAGGAAAATGCATCACAACTAACTTGGGCTTATTTCAAGAAATCAATCAATGCAAGTCACTGCATTAGGGGAGAAATGAGAAAAATCATGTTTACTTCAATAGATACAGACTTAGCATTAGAATGAATCTAGCAGCCTTTTACGATTGTAAAAGAACGTTTCCATAATGTAGTCAAGACTATCTACAAAACATCTACAGTAATCTTCATTCTTAATGGTAAGATACTGCAAGATTTCCTCCTGAGACTGGGAATGAGATAAAAGAGATCTGCTCTCACCAATTCTGTTCAACTTTGTGCTATGCTAGAGGACCTAGCCAGCACAACAAGGCAAGAAAGAAATAAAGGGCATGATAATTTGGAAATAAAAAGTAAAACTGTCATTATTCGCAGATAACATGATATTGCATGTAGAAAATCTGAAAGAACTGGAGACAACTTACTAATTCTAATAAGTGAATGTAGCAGAAATCAATTGAGTTTTATATGCGATGTAATAAACCTTCACAATTCATAAAGTTTGAAATGATAAATGTATGTATGGTTACTGTACAAAAATGTTGGAGTCAGATGCCAATAATCTCTGAGGTTAAGGTTTTCTTGCATGGTTTTGTGAAAAACCCTTATTTGTCAAGTCTCAAACATATGGTAACAAGCTATTAGAAATTAAAATTTAAAGAATTATGCCACTTAACATAGCATCAAATGATCAGTTGTTTAGCAATAATTCTGATGAAAGATTTGCAAGTCTCCTAGGAAGAACACTCTAAAATATTATTAAGAAATTAAATAAAATCTATCATGCTTTTGAATTAGCAGACTCAACATTGTAAATACATCAGTTCTTCCCAAGTTAACCTATGGATTCAATGCCATTCCAATAAAAATCCCAAAAGATTTTTTTTAATGGAAATCAACGAACCAATTCTAAAATTTATATGGAAATGCACCTGGAAAGAATAACCAAGAAAATAATGAAGAAGTTGGAAGATTTATACTATTAGATATTAAAAGTTACTATTCTTATTATAAACACTAGTGCTACTACAATGCAATGGGGAAAATAACTGTCATTTCAATAATTGGTACTGGGTCACTTGGATATCCATAAGGGAAAAAAATGAATTTTGACTTCTACAACATACCATCCACAAAAATCAGTTCCAGTTGTATTATGGATTTAAATGTGAAAGGTAAAACTTTGCAAAAATAACATAGGAGAATTTCTTCATGAAATTGTAATGGGTAGGCAAAAATTAGGAGTATTTTGTGCTCAGCTCCACTCAACAAGAAACAAGCTCAGAAGTGTGAAACAAGTTGTAAAGTGTGCTATTCACCTGACCATCTCACTTCAAGTCCCTGTATCTTGATTTTAAATAGTTGGAGTCCACTTTTATAGATGTCTCTCTATAACAATATCTAAGATGTTTGGGGGACTTTATAAAGACAATAAAATGAAAAATTGGGAATACATGTAGAAACCCTGAACTATATTTGGTTTACTATGTAGTAAATGTAAGAATAAATCCATACAGCAAACTATAAACAATATACAGGGTTATGATACTTATTTCCAAATCTATCTCCAAGGATTTAATAAAACTGTAGCCAGCTGAAGCTAAGGGCTTTTCTGTCTTTGCCACTGTGGTTTAGATTTCTCCTCTTTTATCACTCAGGTCCTGCTAATGTTTTGTATTCCATGCCAGGCTGGAGGGATTGGTTATGGTAATAGCTGCCAGAACAACCAGAACGTATGATAGGAACATGGACTTCATAGTCAGACGGCTTTCTCTGGAATCCCACTGTGGGTGCTTACTAGCTGTCTAAACTTGGGCAATACATTCCATCTCCCTGAGCCTGTTTCTTCAGTTGAAGAGTAAGATGAGCTATTCATAAGACTGTGTGAGGACTAAGTGAAGATGGTACATCCAGTCCATAATAGTTGCTCCGAGTTGGAAGCTGATCTCCCACTTCTTCTTAGTAAGAGTCATTGCTGGTTGCTAGAAATTCTTTCTCTCTGAAACAGTAATGACTCAAATTTCGATTTCAAATAGAAGTTTGTATCCACAGTTTTTGGTTTCTCTCACCTGCTCTACTGTGCCCAGCCCCCGAGGTACAAAGGAGAGGGTTTATGTGATCTAAGGGTTTTTTTTGTTCATTTTTGTTTTTACTAGGGACACGTCCTAGATTGGGTCAGAAGTAAAAATGGGTTCTCCATTGTGCAGAAGTGATGAGTCCCATGACACTTTCACACAACTCCCTCATTGCTGCAGGAGTCCAGGTTTTACTATTTGAAAACATATGGCACAAATTATGCCAGAGGCCAAAGTTACTCACAAGCAGAGTTGTGCCTTTCTTTATAGGACTTTGTCACAGGTCCTTCTTGTTTTACTTGCAGACACTGGTATGTATTGCAGGGGTTGAAATGTTTCCTTCTTAGCTATTCTGTGGATACCAACTCATGTCTCTCCCTTGGATGTCCTACTGTTGAGGAATAGAGGATTTTTTTATTTACAAATGTGAAAACCTGCAGCCAGGCATATCTCTTTTACAATGCAGTGAACCTTCCAAACCCTTGTCTTAGTCTCTTGGAACCAAACAAATTACATGCCATAGTGTGCTGTATATCACGGCTAGAATGTTTATAACGTCTGGCTGAGTGGAGTTTGGGAATGGGCTTCTCTGGTGAGCTGGAGCAGACTGTGTCTCTGACTGACAGGCTGCCATTTTCTTGGGATTTGATGATTTGGGCTCCTTCACCTATCCATGCAAAAAAACCTTAACCTCAGAGATCTTTGGCATTTGACCCCAATATTTTTATACAGTAACCATACATACATTTATCACTCAGAGCTTTATGAACAGTGAAGGTTTATTACACTGCACTCAAACCTCATTTAACCTTTTCTCTCGAAGCAATACTTTAAGACAGAGTTGAGAGGGTTTGTACAACCAAGGCTGGTTGGTTGACCCCTTTTTGTGCTTCCATTCCTGAGAAACCTTTGGCGTGGATGTTTGTGGTCAGTAGATGTTTTCTGTAACCTTGAAGAAATTTACCCTCCTGTTTGAATGTGTTCTCTTGGGCCCTCTAAGTCCTTGGAAGCTTTTGGGTTGGCAGAAATTTTGAAATAGGAAGACTTCAGAATTGCTTGGTCTTTGCTGGAAGGGATTGGCTCTGTCCCTCATGGACACCGTCATCTCTTCCATCTTTGAGCATTTCCCTTTTGCTTTTCCCCTTTTCCAATCCACACATTAGCCATTATATAAGGGCTACTTCATGCCTGATGACTGTTATTTCTTTGCTTACTATTCTGGCCCATGTAAAACTCCATTCTTTATAAGTTTCTTCCTGCCTGAACCACAAAATACAGCATTTTAATACCATACCAATACTTATTACCATTACCACTATCTTACCATATCATTTTGGATTATTTTCTGATTTTTATCTGTATAAATAATACTTTCCCAACTTGCTTGTAAGATTCCTGAGGACTAGAATTGTATGCTACTCTTCTGAACTCATACAAATCTAAGCTCATGCTTAACATGTTTAGGAATACAACACAGGTTGAATGAACACATTTTGACATAGTGTCTTTAAGAATGTAAGTATTTCATTTGAGGAGAAATATTCCTTAATAAGCAGGCAATAATTCAGAATGGGAAAGAATTTCCCACCTTGGATATTCAGAAGCTCCATGGAAATGGACCTATTTGTATTTGGTGCCTTCCAAGGACTACCAGGTTGCTTCTTGGATCTTGAAGCAACACTTCGAACTCTTTGCTTTGTTGCCTCTCTTTTCCAACTCCAGGTGATACGTAGGGGATGCCTGCAGCATTGATTTGCACAAGGGAGAAGTTTTAAGCTCCGTGAGAAAGAGGACCATGTCTGCACAGAAAGAGTGAAAGGAAGCGCGTGTGCCATTTTATTTGTCGTTGCTGCACTGCATATCTCAAAACCAGGTCTGAGCGCCGGCGCTCTGGTTGCTATTAATGTTGCATTTGGATCTGCTTCTTAGGTGTCCCACTGAAAATCACTGCTAATCAACAGCAGTAGTGTTTTCCCCTCACTTGGGAAATGAAAGATGCTGACTCTCCTTTCAAAGAGTTCCGTAGACATTCAGTAATGGCAAAATCGATCATTCTGGTACATCTTTTCAAAGTTTCACTCAACCAAGCCATTGTTCCCCTTTCCGTCTTTGCCTCCAGTAGGAGCTTCCAAAGCACTCCCACTGTTTATGGCCCTGTTTGGGGCCCGTCATCACTGTGTGCAGTGTCTTTCTGGTGGTTTGGGGATAGGATAGACAGGTGACGTCAAGCAGAGCTGCCACTTTAGCCAGCTGGTAGGTCTGAGCAACATCAGTGCCGGGGAGTGTATTCCTGAGCCCTGGCACCTTTTTATTTGTGTGGTACATTTGGTGCTTAGTTCCTGTCAGGTACTGTTCTGCGTGCTTTATAGATATTCACATAGTTAATCCTTGTAACAACCTGATGAAGTAGGTACTGTAGTAATCCCCATTTAATAGACGAGGCGCAGAGAGATTACAAATACTTTGCCTGAGGTCACACAGCCAGTAAACGGCAGAGCTGGGCTTCGAACTGAGGCAGTCTTGTTCCAGAGCCTGTGCCTTTAAACACTATGCCTCATTTCCTGTGTTCAGTGTTTTTTGATTTACTTTTGTTAAACAGATACTTGTGGAAGACCCTGTACCCAAAGCACTGTATAAAACAATTTTGGAAATACGGAGGAGAGGGGGTCCAGTTACTGACTACAAAGGACACAGCACTCGGGGTAGTGAAGGGTATGCCCAGCCCTGCACAGCACATGTGGGGTGTTCTCTCCACCTTTGAGGACACCTGATTCTTCACTGATGGGAGGAGAACAGCCCAGATGTTGGGAGGATTGATGCCTAGTTTTAAACAGAAAGCAAAATTGTTGGAGTGCTTGTCCATTACAGACCATTCATGTAGGTTGGGTAGGAGTGAAAAATAGAACCCCTAGTCTTCCAGTTAGCAAACATGTATTAAGCATTGGTAAGTACAAGGTGTGATATTGAGAAATACTCGAACATTATTGGTTCTTATTTTTAAATATTATTATAAAACTTCATCAATTTGGACTACATGGGGAAAAGACAGTGCAAAAAGTAATGCAAACTTGCAGATTTCATGTTCAATTAATGCAGTGTTATACCTGCACATCTATTTTTACAAGGAAGGGCAACAGGGGAGAAATGGAGAAGGGGGAAGAAAACAAAGGATTGGACATATGCCAGTAATTCTAGCACATTTCGGTTACCAGGTCCTAGGGCTCCTCACTCTCCCTGTCTGAAGATTCTCAATGTGGGTACCTCTGCTTGGCATTTTTAAAATCCGTAGGCAGCATGAACTCCACCAGTGTACCAGCCCCGTAGGAATACTAAATGTATCCCATTTCATTTACAAGAAAGAAGCAAATTAAGACAGAGCATTTTTGTGTAAACCATAAACTGTATTTAACAAGGCAGGAGGCTTGGGAATCCATGCTCAGGCTGCTTGTTTTTCCCAGCACCTTGTTAAACATGGGTGAAAGTTTGCATGCTGGGGAGCAGCCCACTTTTCTCTTTGTTCCTAGGAGTGGCTCTAAATGACCTGGTAGACCTGGGTGGATGGGGTGCAGTCTTCGATCCTGGAGTGGGAAGAGGACAGGGGAGCTCAGTGGACCTCAGCTTACCACCTGCAAACAGTGCCCACCTCAGCTGGGCCCCAGGGCTTGTGCATGAGTCTTTCTGTTTGCAAGCTCTCTGAAGAGCAAGGCTGCCTCAGACACTGATTCCAACATCTAATAACACTTATTATCAAGCCACTCTTTCAATGTCTAAATTAAATCCGTCATCCTTGCCGTTTAGTGCATCTCCTTTTGTTCTGCCCTGAATAAAGATGGAGAACAGCTGGTCAGCATTCCCTGTAGAATAACTCTTCAGACACTTGAAAGCTATTATTAAGTTCCCTCAGAGCCTCCTCTTCTCCAGACAAATGCTGAAGCTTTCTCTCACTTTTTTCCCTCCACTTACCTTTCTCTTTCTGACGGTAGGTCTTTCTTCAGCTTCATCTTGAAGCCATCTGGAATTCTAACTGCATTTGTTCCTAATGGTATTGTTATTGGGAAATGATGGTGGGGGGTTTTGTTTCTTTTTCAGTCATCATTTGCTGATGGCCTTAGTCTTTATCCTAGAATTTAATTCATTGGCTCAAATTCACTGAAGAATCCCCCCCAAATCTTTAAGTATTCCATGTCTATAGTGAACTTGCTAGGAAAATTGCGTGTGAATATGTGCATATGCAAGTAAGTATGGTTTTCCCCTGTTTTTCATTCCTCTCTCACTAAACATTATAGCACGATAAAAAGTGTACTTTTAAAATGTCCTCCATTTTAAATGTGGTTTCAAGCCACATTTCTTCTGAATTAGGCATGGGATATTGGAGTGTGAGTTTGTGTGTGTATTACTAATTCTGATTGATTTGTGGTATCTACCCAGAATTCAATGGTGAGGAGGGTTCTGAGGCTCTGCGTAATTAAGCAGGGAAGAATAATGCTGAAATGAATGTCTGGTAGCATTACCTGTGTGCGAGGACAGGTGAAGCAGCATTATTGCCAAGTTGTGTGGTGCCTAAATAGTGCATGAAAAATTAAAATCATAAATAATTGGGTTCTTCTCTTCTCTCTCTTGATATTCCCTTTAGGAAATACAGCCCTTTTTTGATGTACCTGTGGGGAGCGTTGTGAATTAATTTCTCATTTACTTTGGTTCAGTATATCCCAGTACATTTTGGTGCCTCCCTCACCTTCATCCTTTGTATTCTACTGGCTCACCAGCAGTCTGGAGAAGCATCTCCATCACATCCCAGCAGGTTATTAACCCATTCTTGGAACACTCATAGACCGAAAACTGGCCTGCTGGCCTTTTTTCCCGCCACTTGACCATCCTGCCAACATTCTAGTGGATACTTTATTCTTGGCAGCCCCTTGTCAAGAAGAGTTAGTGGGTCAATAGCACTTAATATAACCCATATATATTTTTCCTTTTTACTGACATCAGGGGCTCTCCAAAGTAGATAACATCCGGTATACTTATTTTAGTTTCCTACCACTTTCCAGGGACCCTTTTGTTTCAGAATTTTAAAAGTATCCTTTGCACATTCAAAGAATTGTTACCATCTCACCACAAATCTCCTCCCCTCTTTCCAGGCATCTAAATCTTACCCATTGTATGCGACCCATCATCCATGAAGCTTTTCTAAGTGTAGACTTTCAGACTTTATTGATGTCTCTCTACCCTCCTACTACAATTATATTCCGTCATTTAGCCCAATTATGTACAGTCTGTGTGCCTCGCTGATTGTTCCATGTGAACCAAGTGGTCTTCTCTCTTCAGTTACATTCTAATCTTTTTAAGGGAAGAGGCCACACCTTCCATTTTGTCTGTTTATTTTACCGTCCTTCGTTTTGTTTTAATGTGCCCCACAGCAGTGCTGTGCTCAGAAAATAGTACTCCAGAAGAATCTATTACATGACCCCCCAAATAAGCAGCCTGACTGCTTTTCACAATGATTAGAGATTAAACGTAAAAATCTGATCACTCTTTATGGCTTTGAATAGATAAATATTTCAGAAGGTATAGTTACTAGTGACGTTAGTAAAGAAAAATGCATTTGAGGATCACACATAGTTAATAAAATGATTCTCTTTTGGAGAAGAATAAAAGTGATTTCATTTGGACAGAGCTCAAAGTATTATTAATTACACAGATGCTAATAAGGTATGGAGGAATAGCATAGAAATGTATTGGAATGCAATTTCTCACCTGGCTTGCATCAAGGGTGATGAGATGTCCAACACAAGATTTCTCTGCTCTTGCACAGTGAACATATTAAAAATTGTAGGCAGCATCCAAAAGCAGAAACAAAATTCTTAATCCATCATTAGTAAATAATATTCACTAGTGTAGTCAGGAAAAATCAGAAAATAACCTGTTGACTCTGGTGTATGTGTGATGTTTTGGTAGGGTGTGCTTCAGCCAAAGGAGGTTTTAGAAACCCAGGAAAGACACCGGAGAACCCCAGCATGGCTATCATTTTGTTCCCCACGTGATGGTGAAGCTTCCCAAAAGTCACCTGAGAGGCAAAGCAAAACTGTGCCATAGAATGGCATTTCTGAACCCCAGTCTAGTGGCTTAATTGATTTATACTTTATTCTTTTCAAAAGACAGCTGAATGTTAGAGGTCTTTCTTTTGTGTAGTACTGGAAAACTGGTTGTCAAACAACCTCTACTCATTCAATAATTTATCCCATTTTGTAAAAGAAAGGCAGCTGACTCGCAGTAAATCTACTCCATATTCAAATTACTACACTGAACAATAATAAGGGGAATGAAAAATATAGTCCATTATTTAAAATTAAACATATATGAAACTTTTTTTTCCAAAGGCTATAGTTTAAAGGCAGCACTGAAGCCCTGAGTGGAATAAAAACGCCTAACAGTAGTTTGCAAATGGCAGTGGAATTATTTATTCTATTTTTTCTATACATAAGGAATTGAGCTAAATGGACAATGTTTAAGCATGTCAGAATTTCATCAATTTTGCATGAGCATTCTCAAATATCCTGGTGGGGGTAATTGCTTGCAAATACATTTAAACTAATGATATGTTATATCCTTACTTGATATAAAACTATTAAAAGATACGTTATTGCATTTGACAATGCCATGCAGCTGGGTCAGATCTTAATGACAGATTTCTGCATTTGTGAATTAAGATACACTCTGCTGGAAGCAAATATTTTGTAAAAAAATAAAAGCTATATACTATGTAAGTTTGATCATTTATCTGAGGTTTCCATTTCTGTTTGTTGGGAGCTACAAGATTTAGGAGAAAGGAAAGGTTTGTCCCTTTACTAAAATTGGGAAATGAATCCAGAACTATAATTGACTCCTCATCATACCCCATTCCCCTCAGCAGGAGCGAGCAGAACTTGTAAAATCCACCATGTGGTTTTAAAGGTCCACTTAGACGGTGGTTTTTGCATCCCTTGCAGGCTGAAGTGACTGACATGCCTCAAACCAATTAGAGAAAGTAACCCATTCCTCCCATGAAAAAGACATGTTTATTTTAAGGGGAATTGAACTGGGCTGAAAGGAAACATCAGATGGGAAAAATAATTCAAAATAAAAAATGAAAAAAAAATCCACTTGCAGAAATAGTTTCAGTAAAAGGAAAATGTAACAATTTGCTGCAAAGATTCTTTGGTTCTTTCAGGGGATTTTGGCTTTTTTAGTTTTTAGTCTATTTTTTGTTTTGCCTGAGGTCAGTGTAGAGGGTCCACTTTGTATCAGCTTGGGTTTTACTTGCCTGGATCTCATCCTGCTCTTTGTGATCAAAACCCCAGTGTTATTTCCCTTCTTGACAGTGGGCTAAAATGCATATTAATTTGTCTCCAGTACCAGGATGTGAAAGTCCAAGATGAATTGCGAAACAGGCATTAATGCGCGTACATGATTACAGAACTTGGGGAACTAGCTTGGCATCCCACTGGAAGTCAGATGATGTTATGATTACAAGGGAAGTATTGATATACTTACCTAATTGTTTCTTAGAACTTCGGGTTCTATTTATGATGTCATTACAAAGCCATGCATTATCTGCATAATCGCCAAGGAAGAGACTCTCATGAAGGAAAATGCGTCCCACTGAGATAATGCCGCAAGCTCCTGCTATACATCCAACGGCATATGTATGGTGTTGAAATAAGAAGACAGCATGGAATAATGATGAATTTTTGTTCCCACCATGACAGAAAGCTTTTCTGAAATTATCACTATTACTGGCTTAATTGATCCATGTTCAGTGAAAGGGTTTCAGCAAATGGATGGCTTTGGGACTCAGTCTCTACTCCACAGTACAATTTCTGACAGTATCAGCCTAAGAAAGGCCAGTTACTCTTTGCAGGAGCTGTGATTGCCCTGAATAGAATGCACATGACATCTCTGAAAGTGTGTGTGTGTTGTGTGTTGTGTGTGTGTGTGTGTGTGTCTGTGTGTCTTTACACAGACATGCACACAAACAATTTGGCTGATAGCTTGGGGTTGAAAAATAAAGGTAAGATAAACTTGCCTCTGGAATAAGAGGAAGATAATTTTTCTCAGCGAAAAGACTCTTCATGGAGTGAAAAAATTGCACATTATTGTCGCTTGGTGTTATATATATATGAAGCTCTCGCCTTGACTCGGCAGCCTAGCAGGACTAGATCTTTTATATGGCAAAGAACAGTACAATATACCTTTACTGCAAGGTTTTCAGTTACATGGTAATTCTGATACATATTCTCTCCCTCTCCTTAAAAGGCACGTATGCTCTGATTTTCAACATCATTGAAGATTATTACAACTTCACTTCATAATATACTGTAAATTTTATTATAAAGCACCAGTTCCTTGGCTCCTAAGAACAATCTTAGGGAAAGAGTGCCCTATACTTCTTCCTCTTTCAGTAATGTGAGAGGAGACCTAATGAAGCTCTTTATGCAAATTTTCCAGTTATCAGGTAAAATCTTCACATCGGAATCTGTCACATGTTGTAAAATTTCTTTATGTTATCAAATGCTAATGATGACTCAGAACACAGCCCACAGAGGATCTTTGAAATCCTTCATAAAAACTGTATTCCGCCCCAATATCAGAGGCCTTGGAAATTCCACCACTCTGAAGACGTGGGTTTGTAATTAGCATGGTGCAGGCTTTTCTGCCCTCTGAAACCATAATGTTAATTACAAAAATTACACTGTGTTTAAAAGTGCAATTAAGAGACTCCACTGCACAAAGGGAATCTTGGAACCTCTTTTCACACTTTGAAGCCAGGTCATAATGTAGCCCATAAAAAGGAGGCCAAGGCTCATTCCCTTTTAAAGGCTTCAGAAGATCAGAGAGGCGATCTCAGCGAGAATGAGCTCTACTGAGCTCTGCAGCGCTCTTAATGAACAATGTTCTACCTGGAGCCAGGGAGGAGGCGAAAGGAGAAAATTAGCTGAAAAATGATGGCTGTTCTACACCCAGCTTGGCTATTGCCAACATCAGGCCCAGCTTGGGTCTACTTTGGGCCAATTCTGGAGTCATGCGCTTGGTTTTGGTGTCTGCGTGGCTCCCAAAGTGGGACCCATATATCTCTACGTAAAACTGTAAGATGGAGTTTTGTGGATTCTGGCCTGTTTTTGGACTTCATTCAGGATGGAACACTGAAAGTGTATTCAAACAAAAATTAGACCAGGAAATGTCTCCCCTCCTCCAACTTTTTGGAAAAAATAAGAGAGAGAAATTGTAAAATTAAGCTGAGCACTTTCTTTGGTGACTTAATGGTAGGATTCAAGCTACATTGTTGGTGGTGAAGTGTGTTAATGGCTAGTACAAAGCAAGCAGTTTAGACTTGTGGGCAAAATACGAGAAACAGAAGCCCGGAATTAGAGCCTCAGTTCTGCACCTGTGTGACATTTAGTGACAATTTAACTTCTCAAAGCCTCAGTTTCCCCATTAGGAGAGTGGGAATAATGTAGATCTTGAGGAAGATCAAGATAGAAATATCTGGAATAAATTATTGGAAGCAAAAATAGTCAGCAGTCTGTACAGGGGCAAGCACATACAAATTACAAATTAACATTACTTCAGATAATGGATAGACATTATGGGAATTTTGGTTGAATCTCAAGGAAGTTCTTTCTCTCATGCTGTGTTATATTGGTCCCTCTGCCTCCGCAAATTCATATGTTGAAGTCCTAACTCCCAGGACCCCAGAATGTGACCTTTCTAGGAAATAGGGTAACTGCAGATGTAATTAGTTAAGATGAGGTTACTGGGGGGAGGGAGCAGAATCTAATCCAATGTGATTGGTAACCCTTAAAAAGGGAAATTTGGGCACAGAGACATATGTGTACACGGGGAAAAGCAGGCGAAGACACAGGGAGACAACTGCCATCTTCAAGCCCAGGAGAGAGGCCTGGAGCAAATCCTTCCCTCAGAGCCTCAGAAAGAACCAATCCTGCCAACACCTTGATCTCAGACCTCTAGCCTTCAGTACTGTGTGGGACAATACATTCCAGTTGTTTATGCCACCCAGTTTGTGTACTTTGGTATGGCAGTCCTAGGAAACTAAGACGTCTTGGAGTTGAATATGTCCTTCTTAAGGCTATTTTTTTTTCCTCTGGAATCTTAGAAATATCTTACCTGTCTTTCAGACAAATATATGTGAGATTGCACAACCCTTTATGTCATTTGTCCCTCACTCACAGCTAGTCTTTAAGTCACTCGTCTCCAATACTGGTCCTTCACATCCACTTCTGGATTTCAGAGGCCTACTGGGGTGTCTTTGCCTCCCATTTACTTTTCCTAGGGAACACCCTGGTACAGAATTATTGCTGTCTGAGGAGCTCTACTGGGACAGGAATTAAGAAGTAGCACTCAGCCCTCTGTCTATAAGGCAGCAAATTTATTTAGACCCCCCCAAAGTTTTTGTTTTTGCCCAAAGAGCAATAAAAGATAGAGAAGGAAGAAACTGGCATTAGTTGCAGATTTTTCCTAGAGTTGTGGAGTGGAACCAGAATGTTAGAAATTAGAGAGAAGGTTCATCTCTCAGCAGAAGTTAGAGAAAAGATCCTGGGAAGAAGACAGGCTGGGAGATAGGCAGTTCAGCCTCGGAATTCTGGAGAGCCTATAGCAGAGAGACATCTTCCTGTCCTATTAGGGTTATCATGTAGTGTCAGGTCTGGAACTGTGCTGGCATCTCAGAAAACAGTGATAGTTACTCTAGAAAGAGATGTTTATATGGCGGGGTGACATGATTTTTAAAACTCAGGAAGATATTTTTAATCATCCTTTTAAAAAAATATCTGTCCCCAGTTTCTCTCTGACACATATAAACACACACACCCATATACACACAGACATACATACTAAATCCCAAATCCTCATTTTGCATCTTTTTTGATTAGTTTTGCAAAACTTGCAAAAAGCATTTCTCAGGTGCCTAGAACATTGAGGTAAGTGCTACCTAAGTAATTTCTGTCTGGGGAATTTTTGATTCTCTCTCCCCTGAAGACCCTGGGATGTGTTAAACACTGTTTTGTACTCATGAGCCCCTATGTGGTCTCTGAGCTGGTGCACTTTGCTTAATCCTTCCTTCCATTTACAAATAAGTTTCTTGTGAAGTCTAATGTGAAAACTCCCAACACTGCCCAATAAATCACCACCCTGACCTTTTGTAGAAACATTGAAGATTGGTAGTGAAACTGATTTAAAGATGGGAGGGAAATTCTTTGTTCCCCTCGCACCCTCCCGCCCCACCCCCAAAGTCCTGCACAGTGTGCTGTCCATTGGCCTGGGCTGTTTGGCCTGCGTGTCTGGAAAAATTCACTTCCTCCTCCTTCATCTTCTACCTGCCCGACTCGTTACAGAACCAGACAGTTTACATATGTGATCCTTCCTATTTAGAAAATTAATGGTGTTTTCTGGCTCCAAATCACAGCTTGTGGTGCTCTGCAGGCGATGAAAAACTTGGCCAGCTTCAGCAGCAAGGCAGCCATTAGAAAATTAACCCTTGGTGACCAAGGAGCAAAGGTAGGCGAGTAGGGTCCTGGCGACGTGGCAGGCTGTAGCTTTCAGGTGTCGATACATATGTTAGCCGTGTAGGAACAGCACACACAGGGCCCCGTGAGAGCTTCTAGCTAGCATGTTTGTGGTTGGCCACTGTGGAGAGGGCACGGACATAGCACTTGGCAGCCAGTGCAACCAATATGCCACGCTTTTTATTAGAGCTCAGTAGAGAGCCCAGAGCCTGGCTCTGGAATGCCAGCCATCACTGTCTTGGCTCCACCTGATTAAAAGATGTGCCATTCGTCACCGTCCCTGCATGCCTTCATTTCACACCCCTGTGCAGTGCCCTCCCTGCCTGCCTCGGGAAATGGCTGGCCTCAGAAGGACGGAATCCTCAAAGCCAGGGTGGGAGAAAACTTTTAAGTGTCTAATCCTACTTTAATACAGTAATTTAATGTATTTAATAATTAAAAAAATTAAGTCTCCCCTGCTTGCTTTCTTTTAGGATTTTTTTTTTTTTTTGGTTTGTCTGTTTTGTTTTTGTATGTGGGAGCAAAAAGGGACTGTTTCCTTGTGTAGTTTTGAAACTTCTGTGTGTGTGTGTGTGTGTGTGTGTGTGTGTGTGTGTTTATGTGTGAAGGAGGATGAGAGTCAGAGGATGGAGCTTGGAAATGTCAAGTCTAACTTTGGGAATTTGGTTTCTTGAGGGCAGTATTCTTGGACCATTGTTACAGTTTTCTCTCTGCACAGTAACGACTAAACTAATGTGTTTTAAAGGTTCAGCTCTGATCTTGGGTTTATCCCCAATGAACAGAAAATCATTTTCCTTGCCCTGTCCCAATAGAACCGGCATCAGTGGCCCCCAGCATCAAGGGCACTGAGACATGTTTTCTGTATTTATTACTTAAACTGATGAGATGCGAGGACCCTGGTTTCTCAGCAGTCGTAGCTCCCTGAACCTACCACTGAGGGGAGGAGAAGGGGAGCCCAGAGTGCAGCAGCACCGGCGATCGTGGACTCAAGACTTCCTGTCTCCACCCCCTGCACACCTATCCTGCAATCCTGAAGTCGGTTGTATTTTTAGGTTCCTAGTACAGGAAAACACAGCTGCTTATTTTACTGCTTCTGAATGCTGTGCTCCATGGTATTCAGTGAAATCAGGCTACATTCATCTCTAACATTGTGTAACACCAGCTTTAATACAAACAGGGGTAAATAACGCTGGCACATTAATTACTCCTTTCTAGTTTACTCTGACAAAAATGTGCTAAAATGAAGACTAATATAATTATAGATGATGCATTTTCAATTAGCCTTTGTTAATACTATTAATAAGATTAATAATATATACTAAAAATGTCAATATGCTTATCTAAATAAATTTTTTAAATCTTCCTTTCAAGTCCCAGCATCAAACATTAAGGCACAGTGTCTTAATTACATGTGCTCGTCAACAAAGTTAAATGGTTAACATCCCTCAAGTGTGGCAGAGACAGAGGCGAGCTCCACAGCTGCCTGCATGTTCACCTTTCTCAGCCCCATTTTACTTTTCTGTGAACCATCAGCATTTGAGGAGAGCATGTCCAAATCAGCATAGGGCTTTGCAAAGTTCTTACACAGTGAGGGTTACATACAGAGCGGCTTACTCTCTGGTACACACACGCACACATAAATGACCCCTTTCTGAACTGAATGATAAAATGTGGGGCTTTTGCCTTTATAATTTTAATAATATACAGCACAACTGTGACTGGTGTTAATGTATAGAATTAATTGCCCCAGTGAGACATTTCTTCCAAAAAAGCAATAATAGCTGGATTCTCCTTGAGAATGTGAAAACCCTATGGTATACTAATAAAATGAAAAAGGTTCACAAAATAATATCCTAAATAATTGGGTTCCCTGTACCAAAGGACCCCATGTAGTTTCTCTTAAGCAATCTAAAAAAAATTGTGATTATTCCTTTGGACTTAATAAAACATAATTGAAAAAATATCAGTAAAGGATAACGTAGAGCAATCACATCCATGTCCCCTTAATATTTTTAAAGGTGAAATTCTAAACACTTTCTCATTATTAAGGAGAAAAGATGTTTTGCAAGTAAATTATGATGTTTACTTGGCTAATAACGTATTGGTAACTTGCCCAGTTCCTCCCCACCCCACTGTGTGTGTGTGTGTGTGTGTGTGTGTGTGTAATGTATACTTGATCATTAAAACTTTTCAACAGCTCCAGTTTGTAAATAGCCCTTTCCTCCCCAGAAACTGGGAAACTGCATACTCCTACTGTGTTGTATTCATAAACAATTAGTGTTCTTTGAATACATTGTGAGTGTGTGTGTATGTGTATGTGTGTGTGTTTAGGGAGGTAGGGAGCACAAAACTGTTCTCCTGCCTGGATGGATGTTTTCATCCCAGTAGCTTTTCTTTTTTTTTCCCCCTTTCAAACATAAAGGCTTACCCAGACTGAAAATCTCACCCTTCATTCTTTTTTCCTCCTCATTTTAACCTGTTTGCTACAACAACCAGGAAAAAAACAAACAAACAAAAACAATGGCTGGAAATGAACATAATTTTCCACGAAGAAAGAGGAGCTATGGAGAGTGTTGGGGACCTGGAGGGAAATGCAAAGAGGACTTGGGACAGAGCCGGGGATGCTAGAATGCTGAAGATAGTTGTCCCAGCTACGAGATAAAAGCTACATTACATGAAATTAATGGAGGCTGTCTGCGACATACATGAATCACTGTTTCAACACTAAGAAACCAGCACAAAAGAATAAAAAAATCTGAGTACTAACTACGTCTTCAAAGGTCTCCTATTTACCCAGCTATACTGGGTACTGACACAAGTGGGGGGAAATATAAGAAAAAAGCACTGCTGTGATCGAATGAATGCGACCATATGAGCTATATTGGAGCCGTATGCATCCTATTTAGCTGATATCAAACACAGTTTAATGAAAGTTAAATAGTTTCTGAGGAGTGCATGAGCTGGAACAGATTAGATTCCACCGAGGGGTCTCTCAGCATATTGTTGCTCACATGTATTCCCTGCTCAGGGCTGCTACAATTCCAGCACTCCATTAGCAATACACAAAAGACTTATGCAGATAGCGGGCATAAGCTCCTACCGCCATGTTGGGAAATAAAAACACACACACACAGACACACGCACACACGGATGAAGGTTTTGTTCAGTGCGTTCATCTCAAAATAGATCTCTGTAATTCAAAACTGATAAGAGCGTTTGTAGGAAGAAGGAAGTAGCTGCCTATATTTTTAAACAGAGAAATATGTAAACTGCCTCAAATGGAAGATACTGCATCAGGCATATAATGAGAGTTTGATCTTTCAGAGGACAATGATGTGGTGAATGCCATGCCCTTCTGATCCACAAGCTCCATCTGGTCTAAAGGTACGGCAGCTTCCCTGTTACCACCCCATGAAGTTGTAGGGTGTACACGTCTGCAAATCCTCACACACAGAATCCCTCCAGCAATGCCTCATTTCTGACATATACAGTTCCTTCCAGAAACACTGCTGAACAGCCTGTCCATCTATTCACATGGCTGTCGCAAAAACTGACATGAATTGCAATTAATAATCTCATTACTTGGCAAAGATTTTTTTTTTAACTTCTCTACAATTAAATTGTCTATGTGCTTTTTTCCTTCCTTCTATCCAAACACCCCCTGCTCTCTCTTCGTTGAGCTGACTTTTCATGGACAGTGACAGCGGTGTTTTAATTTAAATAAACAGGAGAGATCTTTCATATTGGTCTTTTCTGTAGAAATGGCCGGAATGGTTGAATAAAATTGCCTCATTTGCTCCTTTCAGATGAAGAGTAAAAAAACGTCACTTCCAACCTTAGCTGTGTTCATTTTTTCACTCTTACATAATTGCAGTCAAACTTCATTGGACATTTACTCTTATGTCCAGCATTTTGTCTGTGCTAGGCTGGATTCTAAAGGTGAATCAGATATGCTTCCTATACTTAAAGAGCTCACAGTTTAGAGTTTCTCAACTAGGGGGCAATTTTGACCCCCACTCCTAGAGGATATTTAGCAATGTCTGGAGACATTTATTTTTGGCTGTCCTAACTGGGGGACTCCTAAGGGCGCCTAATGGGAGGAGGACAGGGGTGCTGTTAAACACCCTGCAATGTACAGAATAGCCCCCAAGGCAAGGACTTGTCCAGTCTGAAATGTCAGCAGTGCCAGGATCTAGAGAGATGATTGTTTCCCAGGAAGGAGCAAGGTGAAACTCCCAGTAAACACTGAAATTCCTGGTATGTCTACACCTAGTTCCTATTCGCAGTGATGTCTGAACACTTGGGTGTGTGGTCACCTGGTGGCATCCAGGGGCTAAATGAAGCTCCCATGGCATTTTGCTTAAATTTGGGAGTAAATTCCTAAAAGCTTTTTGTAGCCAGGGACAATGCTCCAAGTTTTTGGAAACCCTTTTCAATTTCTTAAATAACTGCTTGAGATTAGGGGTAAGGACTTCTCTGTAAATTTAGCCAAGGAAAAGGAAAACAGAAAACACTATGCATCTGTCCCACATTCTTTCTCAGCTTTGGGGAGACTTTACTATTAATATTATTTACACCTTTCTTAAAGGGATGGAATTTTCTCAGTCATCTCTTCTGTGCCCTCTTATTATTATTCCTTGGGATAAAAATGGCCCCACATTAGGGAGCTGAGTGCCGGTTTAGGGTGCCCTGTCAGATGCACTGTGGTAATCATCTCTATTTCTTCATCTCTGTGCTCAGGTATAATAATTTCATTAAGAAGCAGAGTAGGTATTAAAGTTGTCACCAGCTGCCTGTTCTGGTCAAGAAGGATTTTTCCACATTATTCCTGCTGTCCCTGCCATCACATTCCATGGGACATCATGTCAGAAGTGGTACACGCATTGACAGTTGCTTCCACCTGGTGGTGACCAAATGGGGGCTACAGTCCTGTTTGGCAACTTTAACTAGCCTAGAATATCTGTGGAAATATTGATGGCTACGTCCTTCACTTCCTCTTAAATTTGTACTCTTGAGATAATTGGGAATATAACATCACTGTGGCTAGAAGCTGAAGTATAATTTATAATGAACTGATGGCAAAGTTTATCTTCTATGACTAATAATCATAATGTAGTAAAGGTAATGTCAGTCATAATAAGGAACTAATTAGAGTGGAAAACAATATCTCTCCTTAAGAAACCTTACCTATCTGAGAAAATAAGACATGTAGATGGTACAGTGTGCGCTGATTCACTTAGCCCAGTGAACCCAAGTCACGGCACTTGCATGGAATGATTGATTGACCCAGGAAATATTCACATGGAAACTAATTGATTGAGGATGACTCTCATGCCACCTTTACCTGTGACATGAGACACTTTACAATGGCACTGGGATGCAGTTGCATGAAGTAGCCCAAAGCAATTATATCCTAAGAAATGATTCCTTATGTAGTGTTACATGTGAGTGTCAGCTGGACTGAGTGTCAAGTAGAGAGGGGAGGCTGGCTGCAATAGTGATTGCAAAGGCATATTTTTGATAAAGAACACTGTCAGTGGAATGAGACTACATTCCTGCTGATTGGCAAAGGTTTGGGGAATATTTTGGAGGAACTTATTACAGTGTGCTGTGAGGATTTCAAGAATCTTGCAGCAGTTTCTCTTTAACCTGCAGGTGGCATTAGTAGTAAAAATGTATTTCCTATCTTTCCTGAAAAAATATTCAGCAGTGAAGTGAGGGAAACAGTAAAGGGCTTCACAGCATGACTCAATTAGAGGAGCAAGCCCGATTCATTGCAGATGGCTTTTTGCTATGTTTAATAATCCAGGGAACTCAATGATCCAAATCCAGAAATAGTAAACTACAATCCTTATAGGAATTGAAAAATCTGGGGAATTTTTTTTCTTTCTCTTGAATTTGGAATACAAGCATACGTCTATATGCACACACACACACATGTCTTTGTGATTCTGTTTCCATATGGGAGGCCAAGAATCTGAGCACTGGGAGCAAACTTGTTCTTTACTTACACAGTGAGAATGAAAACTCAACAAAGTGTGATCAAAACTCTTTCTGAAACCAGTCCTCTAAGATTCTCTCTCTCATTGGTGCTGGCCCCATGTCTAGCCCCAGAGAAATCGTGCATTGCTAGCATAGTGGTTCCTGCAGCCACGGTACAAGGTTGTATTTTTTTTTTCACTTCTTGGTGGCACAACAGCAACTTACTTCACTGGCCAAACAGATCCTTGAATGTGATGAAATACCTGGAACAGAGCCAGTTCAGTGAGGTCTTCCCTCCCAGCCTCTCCAAATAGCTGCCAATCCAACTATTTGTACCTGGTAATGGGAATGAGAAACTAAGGCAATATTGCGCTAGAAATTCCAAGGCATCAAAGAGATTACAAACTCAGGAAGACACAGAGAGCAGGTGGAAAAGCTATTGGGACGAGGGTTTGTGATCTTATTCTGCGTTAGATGGAACAAGCAGGGTAACTATTGAGGAGATGTTAAATAGGGTAGCCGAACATATAACAGGCAAGCAGTCCCTAAGCATCCTTCAATGAAAACGTGGCCTTCTAGCAGGAAGAGGAAATGACAAGCACTAACTAGAGTTATTGTAAATGCAAAACTGGGATTGATGGAAAAGATTCTCCAAGAGCAGGCTGCTAACCACTAACTAGTAAAGTTACAGGTTGTTCTAAAGTGAGCATTTTCTTCTCTGAAGTTTCTCACACTTAAGTGCTTTTGGTTTATGCCTTTGCTTCCCTTCCAATGGACATTTCAGTATTTTGTTGCTTCCTAACAGTCCTAATCAATATGCCAAAAGTAGATCTCTAGCCGTGAGATCTATTTTTCAACGTTCTTTTTGGATAAACTGATATGAAGACCAATGTTTTATCAATTATTTACCACTGATACAATGTGATGCTGTCGATCAGTGAATCACTAACTTATACTGAGCCTGCAAGTTACAGTGTAAATTTCCCCCTTTCTCACTAGCCTCTGTCTAGCATTGCTATTTCTCTGGCTCTAGTACTCAGGTGCTCTACCTACCCGGAAGCCTAGCTCCTTCTACCACCACCAGTATTGGTGGGAGTTTCTATCAGAAAGCACATTGCCACTGCCTGCATCTCTCACTGCAACCTGGGCTTTGACTGGATTCTGCTGTGCCTTTGAGCTCTGTTGTTCCCTGCAGTGGGTGGTACCCTGGAGCCCAGAGAGCCTACCAGGCTGCACAGCTGACCTGTGGGGAAGTGGCAGAGGTGGCCTTCCTCTCCATTGGTGTCATCTGCTATCAGAGGGGCTTCCAGCAGTGTTGTCTATGCCTGAAGGCAGAGAATAGTTAGCGAAAGAGCTTCTCCAGTAGTAACTTATGTCTTCTGAGCACTCCAGAGAACTCAGAATCAAGTATCCTGGAGGCTGGGCTTACACAGAACCACCATACATATCCAAGACGCAAACAACCCAGTGCCTGGCTGGGGCTTCCTACCTTAGATACACTGTGTGCCAGAACCTGTGCTCTCCAATCTAACTTGACACACTATGTGCAACTTGACTTTACACTCAAAGTAATCTTATTCCACTGCCCCATTGTCCTTTCCTCCTACTAGGTCTTGCTGGGGACATGAACACCCTGGTTTCTTCTGTCTGGTCTCCTTACTCCAGATCTTGGACACTTTAAAAACAGATCATCTGGTCTCCTTATTTAGATTAAAATGTGAACTAGAATTTAGGACATGTGGTATGATAAAGGATTTTTCTTTCTAATTTGAAAAGGTATTATCTATACCATGCAATAGATTGAATATTTGTGTTTCCCCCCAAATACTTACGTGGAAACTCCAATCGCCAAAGTGATAGTGTTTGGAAATGGGGGCCTTTGGGCGATAACTGGATCATGAGGGTGGGGCCTTCATGATGCGATTAGTGCCCTTATAGGAAGAGACCTGAGAGAGCTTGCTTCCCCTTTTTTCTCTTTCTGCCTTGTGAGGGCACAGCAAGAATATGGCCAGTTGCAAAACAAGAAGAGGGATTTAACCAGGATCAGTTATGCTGGCACCCTGATCTTGGACTCGTCAGATTCCAGAATTGTGGGAAAATTTCTTTTTTAAGCCCCCAGTCTGTTTTATTTTGTTACAGCAGACTAAGACACATGGTGATAAAGTGTTTCACAATTGGTTTTATAGTTAACAAATAACTTTTTAAACATCACATGAAACCAAGACGATCTTAGAAAATCTGGACACATGACTGCCTCAGCTTCAGTGTAAGCAATGGTAATGAACTTCAGCAGCTGAGAAAACACTGTACTCAGGCACCTCTATTGGAATTCTCTTATTAGTCAGTTCATTCTGTCAGGATTTTAGCTTCTGTATGTTATAGACTATATGGGATGTATGTGACAGTTTGTGACACCCCTGCAACTTAATTATGTTGCATAATGATAATCTCTCCCTTGACTGTGCTTTCTGTTCCTGGCCTGCTCCTTGAATGGGTCATGGGCCCTCAGTTTTCACTTGTACAACTGTTGTACACGCTTCAACTCATTTACATCTCAGCAGCCTTGGTGAAACCTTATTTCACTTTTATCAAATTCTTTTCAAAGATCCTTTATGGATAAGATGGGCCTTGGTTTTACGATGGCTCAAATATATGCCTCCCATCTCTGACCATGTGGAAGATGGAAATCACCAGTCTTTGTAGATCCTCTAGTATGTGTTTGCCTTTTGCTTCCCTTGTACTTGTTTTCATCTTTACTCTACAAATATACACTGGACTAGCTTCAAGTTGCCCCCAACCCTATGATCCATAATTCCTCCAAGACACACACACACACAAACACACAGATACTCCTTCAAGTATGTGCAATTAAAAGGGTACAGCTTCCAGTTAGAAGATGAATAAATTCTGAAGATCTAATGTACAGCACAGTGATTATACTTAATAATACTGTATTATATACATGAAAGTTGCTAACAGGGTAAAACTTAAATATCCTTGTCACAAAAAAGAAATTGTAATTATGTGATGTGATGGAGGTGTTAGCTAATGCCATGGTGGTAATTATTTTGCAATATACAGATGTATCAAATCATAACACTGGACACCTTAAACTTCCACAGTGTTGTATGTCAGTTATATCTCAGTAAAGCTAGAAAAGTTATTGAATTGAATATTCAATAATTGAATCCAGTTATTCATTTCTACGTCCTACTCTATGCACAGTTCTGGAGAGACTCATGATTACAAAACAATGGGCACCTCAGATTTTTAGAGCACAGGTTAAACTACTGGGGAGAGCAAGATATAGAAAGTATGAAGGAAGGATATGGGAGAGAGGAAATCTAGGGCTTGAGTACTGGCTTTACAAATTAACCACTCTCTGTTTCAGCTTACTTATCTTGGACATAGGAATCATAATACTTGTTCTCTGTATTTTATACTGATATCAAAGCAAATACAACGAAAGAAATACTTTGAAAAACAAAAAAATAGTGTGCAAACATAAGGATGGCTGGTGTTAGATTTATTACTGCTTAAAACATCTAGGTTACTGGCGGGATGCTTAGCAGTGCTGAGGAGACCCACCCGGCGTGGAACTGATGTAACACCTGCACTTGCTGCGGCGAACTTGTATCCCTTTGAGATGCGTGTTCCTGGATTTGGGCCTTGTGGGCAATGGTATGCTAGGTTTTGTCTTACCCTTTATGAAAATTCTTTTTCATCCATTCATTTGACAGAGAAAACCAAAACATGAGAAGAGATGATTGTCTCAAAAGAAAAGTGTGAGTGTAGGGTGGGTGATGCGTGGGGAGATGCCTCTCTCAGGGGTGAATACAGAGGCAGTGCGGAAAGCACTTTGGACTTTGCAGCTGGAAGATGCAGTGAAAGGAGCTAAGGAAGAAGCTTTTATTTATTTTATTTAATTTTTTCAAGAGTGCTAGCCCTTCAAAAAAGGGAACACTGGACCCGGTAAATCTCAGGCATTTTTATACAGGACTTTAAGACCCATTTGTTTTGACTTAGGTGTGCATATTTCTAAATATCTGCCCCCTTACAAACACATTTGTTCTCACCATATTGCAAAAGATCTGCATTCCTAGCCAGTTCCCTTGAATTCTTAATTCTTGTTAACAACTCTGGCAATTAACCAATTACTCCGTCCACTGAAGGGCTCAGGGAGGAAGGGACTGATGATTTATAGTGGCATCGCATCCGTGCTTGTTGAATTGAACTCAATTGCTGGAGTACTTCATTTAGAGAATAGATGGGCAAGTGAGTAGCCAACAGGCTGAAGCCAATCAAAAGACTAGAACTCCCAACAGGTGACAGGTTGGAAGTGCTGCTTCCTCTGACTGTTTTGTGCTGTTTCTCAACTCCTGTTTCCTGAACTTAGTGAAAAGCCTGATGCTGCCTATGTGAGTCATTCAGCTAATCCAGTGCTGACGGTTTTACAGAATGGTGGAACCACAGTATTTAAGGAGTCTTACAAGTTGTCTTTCTACAATGCCCAAATGAATGGCTATTTAGAACCTTTACAAATAGAATCAGTGATGACTTTGGAAGGCAGCTCATTCCACTGCTGGATAGCACTGTTTGTTGGAAAGTCTCCCTTAAAATGAGAAAAAAAAAGTCCTCCTCTTTGTAGTTTATGCTCACAACTGATCCTACTTTTGTCCTGTGAAGCAAATCCAGAATAATTCTTCTCTCCCTCCTAGGTAATGTGCCTCCAGAACTCGAGAAGAGCTGTCTGTCTCCATCCTCTTTCTTCGCTGCAGTTCCTCTAATGCTTATGCAGCATGTTTTTCTTATCTCTTTCTAGAATCATCTAAACATGCCGTTTTCTTTTCCAAGGCTCGTGTTATATTGCAGCACCAAAATTTTAATGCCATCGTCAATATTGCATCTCTTGTGAGCCCTGTTCCTGCCATTTAACATTCCCATATTATCTTTGGTCCCAGTAAACCATAGATTCTGGGGGAGTTATTCAATTAAAGCCAATAAAATGACCAGGAACATTCTGATGACATTTGCTAGTTCTTACCTGGAATAACTTTTGGAGTCATCATTTCTGTTTCAAGAACTGTTTCTAGGGCTGTGTGGCATGGCTTGAACTTTTGATGTGCTCTTTAAGATAATCTAAATTTACTGAGTTAATAAAACTATAGACACCGATAAAAGCAATAATAGAGCAAGGGGAGGTAAGCAATGATGCCAGCCAGAGGGAGGAAAAGGAAAGCTGCTCGGGGGAGAGGCAGGGAAATGGTTCTTGCAGAAAAGAAAGCTCTTTGGTGCTAGTAATGGAGTCAGCCCAAAGGGCAGGACTGACCAGGTGTGCAGGCATTCCAGTGTGTATATGAAGTGAATCGAGGGGTACTAAAGAACCACCAATTCCCACATAGTCCTTGCACTCCTCCTCCCACCAGAAATCCCCATGTGGTTAACACCTTTTGCTTAAGGCCACTGTAAAAATGTAAATGTTCTCTGGGAGAATAAAATATTAATCCATTATCAACCAGTAACATCTTGGCTATACATGACCAAATTAGTGCGCGCTGGTCACTGAGTGGACCCCTAAGGGAATAGGCTACAAAACTGATAGGTTTTAACTGGGGGAAGAATGAAGAAGGATATAAAAAGGCAAAGTTTCAAGACTTTGTGCTGCAAGGGGGGTGGATAGGAAGAATAGAGGTAAAAATTTGTGGGTGGTGAGCTACCTGAAACAAGTGAGGGACGTCTGGGGAGGTCTGTGGCACCCCAGCAGCTGTTTGGATACTGGGAATTCGAGGAATACAGGGAGGATGCTAAAAAGCAGCTCTGAAGGGATATTAATAAATCTCTTAGGTTGAAACGCTATAGAGGGAGGCCCTGAGGAAATATCTATAGAGCCTGAGTTCAGGAACTCTGATTCGGCTGGATAGGCATGATGCCCTAGTTCTTTGGTTTTTAATTATCATTTCCCACTTTTGAATGGACTTAAATGACTTTGGAGCTGTAAACTATAAGGGGAAATATCATTCGGTTCCCTGCTTTTTTTTCCCGCCTTTTTATTTTATTCTCTTTGATTTCCTCCATTTTATTCCTGTTATTTTCCTGGCCAAACCCCGAAAGAGTGGTGAATTAGCAAATGGATGGTAGGAGGGGTCAGAAAGCATATCATAAATGGGAAAAAAGATGAAGAAGAATAATCTTCATATTCTTTATAATCATGAATTAGGACTCTCTGAGTTCCAGTGACAGAGAAACAACTCAAAGTAGCTTAGGCACAAAAGAGAGTCTATTTATTCCCATAAACAAAAAATGGAAAGGGGAGGGTAATCTCAGGGATGCCTTGATTTTGACACTTCAGGGCTGGCATCTCTGTCTCCTTCTGTCCTCCTGTGTTTGTGTATGTGTCTTCTTCTTTCTGCCTTTGAGGTTTATTCTTTCCTATCATGGGTGGAGGGGCTTTCTCCATATTGAAGGCGTGTATCTTCACAACCTCATGACCATATGAGATATAATTCCCCCGCTTTTTTCAGTTTAGTTTTAGGAAAAATATAAAACAATGAAGGCTCTGATTTGTTCAGTGTGGGTCCGATGCTTATTCCCAGAAAGATCACCAGCCAAGGTGCAGGACGCTGTAATTCGCTTATTCTGGATTCCATGTTACTCCCATGGCCAGGAAGCTGATATCTATTACCAGACAAGAGAGAAGGGATGTGGGACAAACCAATTTAGAATCATATCAGAATTTGAATCATAATCAAATTTGGAGGAAGATTGGAGGAGTCATTTGATAGCAGTTTTCCTTCATTCCAAATGAGAGTGAAGATCTTGGTGGAGTTTTTTACAACCTGCAACCTATTTAACAAAACTGTGAAATGGAATGTATTTGAAATGGAATTAGTCTTCTAAGGCTGCCATAACAAAACATCACAGACTAGGTGGCTGAATAGCAGAAATTTACTCCCAGAGTTCAGGAGGCTGGAAGTCCGAGATCGAGGTCTCAGCAGGGCTGTTTTCTCTCAAGGCCTCTCTTCCTGGCTTACAAATAGCCTCCTTCTTACTGTGTCCTCACAATGTTTGTCCATTGCACACCTACCCCTAGTGTCTCTCTCTTTCTCTGTCTTTTCATAAGGATAGCAGTTATTTGGGATTTGGATCTCACACTTACGACCTCATTTAACTGTAATTACCTCCTTGAATGCCCTATCTCCAAATACAGTCACGTTGGGGGCTAGGGCTTCAACATAGGATTCTGGGGGGATGTAATTCAGTCCCTAACTTGGACCAATCTAGATTTCACTAAGGAAATGGACCAGTTGAAGAATGGTGTTTTGAGTTTTTTTTTTCCCCCTAAATCTTAGTGAGTAGGTATAAATTAGGGAGGATGAATCCACTTGAAACAAATACATAGAATATTTGCAATATAAGGGTTAATGAAATTCAGATGTGGTATGACTGATATGGCCACTGAAGACTGGATCTAGCAAACAGGTAAAAGACATTAGACTAGAATGAGTTGGGAATTCTGCCTAACAAAAAGGCTGATGTTAGGTTCTTGGAAAGGTCTCCCCAAAGAGGAGAGCCCTGATCTTGAGAGAGGCGAGTACTTCTGTGCCAAGTTAAGGAATAATCTATCTCTGATTTTGTCTGATGTAGAAGTTGGCTGTATTTTTTTGGCAGTGCCATCACCCGAGAGCTAAGTTTTTCAGAAATGTCTAGGAAAATATAATACATGTCTGCAAATGTAAGTGCTAATGGAACCCTATTGCTGGCTAATTCCCATCAGAGGAAGTAGCTCCTTATTTAAAATATCTATGGTTGGACCTTTAAAATTATCATTTCTATTAAAAGGCAGTTTATACCAGAGCTTTTGTTTGAACTAAAGTAAAAATCCAGTCTTTACACTGAGAGACTAATAATCTGGTAGGCCGCCTTATTTAATAGGAAGAATGAGGTTTGGGAAAACAGAAATAAAAGCAGTTTTGGAAATCAGTTAGGTCTGGGGAATAATTACTATTATCCATTGAATGGAAGCTTTGTATTTGTTCACTTGGTGTATATTTCATTTATAATCCTCCTACCTATGTATACAGATTACATTTGGGGTGTGCGTATGTGTGAAAGAGAGAGAGAGGGGAAGAGAGAAGTGAAAGAAGGAAATCAATGTATGACTAGCATAATTTAGAAACTGTCCTTTAAAAAAATAATATAGTTTGAAAAGTAAGAGAAATCTGACAATGAGCAGTCTTTCTTACAGCCAAATTTATATAAAAATAAGGAAAAATTTTCTCATACATAAATGGGAATTCATGTATCGTGCCCTCTGCAAATATAAGCAAGGTTGTGCACATATGTCCCAAATTAATTCTGAAGCAATTTTAGACCCAGATTTGTGTTAATGTATTTAGCAAATAATTAGTTGTCCATTCCTTCATTAACAGCATATTTAAAAACTCCTTGCAAAACTCCACCTCCTGCCTCAACAAAGTGGCACTTCTAAGAAGACAGAAGGGATACAAAGTATGTCAAGTAAGATGGGAAAACAAATCAAAAAAAGAAAATTACACATTAGTTGTAGAAGAACATTAGTTTTAGAAATAGGATTTACAAAGGAAGCACTTTGCTTCCCTTTTACCTTTTCACACAAAAAGGGTGAAGTTGTGAATTGGAGCTGCATCAGTGGGCACTTTAGCATTTTATGATTCCAGTTTAATATAATGTTTTTCTCTCTTGGACATTATAATTTTTCTTCCATTTGTAAAGTGCTTTATAGTTTTCTAAGCAGTTTCACATAGGGTAGTTCATTTGTGGAACTAATAGCATTTACGTGGGATAACAATATTCTAATAGAATTGTGCAATTCGCATAATGAGTTTAACTTGTTATTAAAATCAATGTCACTGAGATAAGATTGAAGGAGGAACCAGACTGGTCAACAGTCTTGAGGTAAGTGCTGACCATTTGTGATTTGTAAGAGGCAAGGGTCCGTCAATCTTTCTTCAATCCTCTTGATTCTGCTCCTTTATCTGTGCACTGTCTGTCCTTTGTCTCCATTTTCATTTAGCACAGAGGATGACTTGGGGCAGAGAAAGTGGGAATCAAAGGGCTCAATATCCTGCTCTGTACCTACTAAGGGTACAAGAAATATACTTACCTATTTTTTATTTGTTTTCATATATTACATTAAAAATATTAAAGTTGGGATCCAAATGAGCATAGTTGGCCACTTCTTAGTAGCTGACATAAAGATTTGAAAATATATTTATGCAGAGGTTGACAGAAACCTAAAGCAGTGTTCAGAAGGAGCTGATAGCGTTTTACCCTATAAAATTGCACCTCTAGCCTTCAGCATAGAGAGACGAGACAATATCTAGTGTTGAATCACACTGTTCTTTCCTCATCTCTTCTCTGCTCAAACATTGATGGAGGCCTGGTTTCCCACATTCGAGCTTCACACCACCTTAAAATGTTATTTTTGTAAGAAATGCATAGTCACCTAGGATGGGCTAATTAGTTGGATAGTTATCAATTTGAGGTATTGTTGGAAAAGGGATTGGAGGGTCTGTGACAATAAAGAGGAAATGGAGGAGTGGGAGGTGAGAAATAAAATTACTTTGTGTGAATATGACCATGGGTATAACATTTAACTTTCAAAAAGGAAGGCTAAAGCTATAACAGTCACCACTTCACATTTTCCTTAAGAGTTATGACAGATTGCTGGATCCCGTTCTCATTTTTTCCCTCTTATAAACACATCACCTGCGTTGTTGTATACAATGGTGTGTCCAGCTAAAAATCTACATGGTCCAGCCTCCCTTTCTTCTTCTTGTTTATGCCAGCCTATAGTTTCTGCAATATAGTTAGACTCTCTGACCACAAGTAGTTGTAGAGGATGGAAGCTGCATGCTATGGATGGAGGAGAAAAAGATGAAAGGAATCTGAGATACTGTTGCTCTGTTTCTCACCTCTTGTGTATGCCTGTTATTCCAGCCACCGATAGGTGACTAGCTTTGCTCAGGTACCTCTCCCTTCCTCATCCATAGAATCCCTAATCATTGCCTTCGTGTGGGACACTAGTAGGAACTTCTTTGACACCCAGTTAAATACTAATGCAGAACTGTTAGTGGTGGTGTATACAGAGAATTAACACATCTTGGGACTACCAATTACCCTTACCCACAGGAGGTGGGGAACAATGAATCCATTGTCCTCTCTTTCTGTCAGAAAATCCTGAAATGTATTTCATAAAGCTTCTCCAGCAGCCCATGCAACACTGCAATAGGTCATCCATAGTGGTGATATCTCAATAAATTAACCTTGTATTGGCATTCTTTTCTCCTCATGTATACTCCCTCTGTACTCCACTCCTGCCCATAAAAAAATGACTTGTTTATTAGCCTTTGCCTCAGACTCCTCTTTCCAGAGATTCTAGGCAGTCACAGATGAAATCATGGGGTACTAAATAAGCCCTGGATTGCCTAACTCTGAACTTTTTTTCTAACAAGAGTTTTCAGCTTAAGAATTTCTATTTGGTTCTTTTTTTGTAAAAAAATACTTTGAGTAGTTTTAGATTCTCAGCAAAACTGAGAGAGTATGGAGATTTTTCATATATGCTCTGCCTTTCCCACATGTGCACCCTCCCCCATTAACAACATCCTCCACCAGAATGGTACATGTGTTACCACTGATGAACCTACACTGACGCATCTCATCACCCATGACTCAGAGTTTATATTAGAGTTCACACTTAGTGGTGTACATTCTGTGGGTTTGGACAAATGTCATAATGACAATATTTGTCATTATACTATCATATAGAGTATTTTCATTGCTTTATAAATTCCGTGGTCTCTACCTATTCATTTCCTCCCAAGCCCTTGCAACCACTGATCTTTTTAGTATCTCTATTGTTTCCCCTTTTCTAGAATGTCATATAGTTCAAATTGTTAGAGTGGCTTCTTTCACACAGTAATATGCCTTTAAAGCTCCTCCGTGTCTTTTCGTAGCTTGAGAGCTCATTTCTTTTTAGTGTTGAATGATATTCCATTGTCTGGATGTACCATGACTTAGCTATCCATTAACATGCTGAAGGGCATCTTGATTGCTTCCCAGGTTTGGAAGTTATGAATAAAGCTGCTATTGACATGTGTGTGCAGGGTTTGTGTGGACATTAGTTCTTTTTTATGATTTCTGTTTTTTAATTTATACTCTCTATTTAATGAAGCATTCTTCTTTATTGATATTGAAACAGTATTCCTTTAGTTCTTTAGTCATGGTTTTCTTTAGTTCTCTGGACATATTTTAAATAGCTTATTTAAAGTCCTTCTACTAAGTACAATTTCTGGGTTTCTTGATGACAGTTTTTATTGACTGATTTTTTTTTTTTTTTTACTGTGCATCGGCCCTTCTTTCCTGTTTCTTTGTATGTCTTGTAATTTTCTTTTGTTGAAAATTAAAAACTAAAAAAACTTTTAAAAATATATTTAAATAATATAATGGTAAATCTGGAAATTAGGTTTACCCCCACCATCTACAGTTTTTGTTGTCACTGCTATTTGTTATTTTTGTAGCTGTTTGTTTGTTTAGTTGCTTTCCTTGACTAATTATTTAATATTTGTATTCTTTTTCATGTGTGACCACTGAAATATATGCATGGTTAGCTGATTGGCTAGCCTATTAAACAAATCACACTGAGATCTTAGGTGTCTCGAACCAGTAACTTTCCGGGTTGAGGGCTGTTTTAAGAGGAAGAGCTTGAGAATAGTGAAATAAAGAAAAGCCATGCAATATGGGGTTTCTAGGAGACTTTCAGACAAGTAATATGTGACAGTTATGTGGGTGTGGAATTTTTGATGAGGTTTAAACCTTTTCTGTCCATACCAGTGGCCCCTAGACTGCTGGGTTTTATGCCTCCTCTGATTGTGATGACTTTTTTGCTTTCAAGGATTCTGTGGAGCTGAAGAGGGAGTGATGGAAATGATAAATTAAAATGCAGCAAAGTTTCCTGTTTTTCCCATGGTCCAGCTATTTTTCTTGAATAGACACTTCTTAGATTATTGCAAGGCTTTGGTAAATTTCTGCGAATATTTATTTGACTATTTTCCTAGTGCTCGCATTACTTTTATAAAAAAAATGGAATTTTGCAGGTCTTTAACTCTGCCATTCAGGCTGGTGTTACTCCCAGAATTCTGTCTTAATTTAAGAATGAAGGGAAAACCAAAATAGTCTCAGACGAAAGAAAACTAAGAGAATTTGCAACCAAATAGACATTAGACATTTCTTTTCTTCTTGAGTTTTCTAAATTGTATTTGTTTAATGTGGCTTTCAGTGTATGTAGAAGAAACATTTAAGACAATTAGAGAGTAAATGTGGGAAGGTAAAGCAATGTAAAGAGAGATTTCTTCATCCAAACTGGTAAAATGATGACACCAGTAGACTCTGATAAGTTGTGTGTATATAATGTAATACCTAGGGCCACCACTGAAAAAAAATGTAAAGAGATATAAGCTCAAAACCATTGTATATAAATCAAAATAAAGTTATAAAAATGTATAACTAATCCATAAAAAGACAGGAAAAAATTAATGAAACAAAAACAGATAACAAAGAGAAAAAAAGTCAGACTTAAGCCCTAACATATCAGTAATAACTTTAAATATAAAAGGTTTAAATACACCAATTAAAAGGCAACAATTGCCAGGATTGGTTAAAAAATAACCTAGTTGTTGTCTATAAGAAATTTACTTCAAATATAATAATATAGGAATATTGAAAGTAAATGGAAAGAAAAAGATATATTATGCTAATGTCAATTAAAAAAACAGAGGTGGCTATATTAATATTATGTAAAGTAGACTTCAGAACAAAGAAAATTGCCAAGGACATTACATACTGATTCATTGATCAGTACACCAAGAAGAGATATCAATCCTAAGTGTATATACACCAGACAAAATAATTGAAAATATGTGAAGCAAAAACTGATAGAACTGAAAGGAAAAGTAGACAAATCCACAATTATAGTTGAAAATTTCAATATCCCTCTTTCAACGATTGATAGTACAACTAGGCAGAAAGTCAGTAAAATTATAGATGATCTTACAGGATCTGTTTGACATTTATAGAACATTTCAACCAAAACAACAGAATATACTTTCTTTTCAAGTGCTTATGGAATGTATTCTAAGATAGACCATATCCGGGACCATAAAACAAACCTTAACACATTTAAAAGAATTGAAATCATACCAATTGTATTCTTTTACCACACTACAATTAAATAAATAACCAATAGCAGAATTATAATGGGAAAAATACTACTTTGAATCCAAACAACACACTTCTAAATTACTCAGGGGTCAAACAGGAAGAACCAAGGGGCATTAAAGAATTACAAATATCTAAATGTAAATGAAAACACAGCGTATCAGAACTTGTGATACACCAATGAAATAGTGCTGAATGGGAAATTTATAGCAGTAAATTATTACAATAGAAAAAAGGAAAAGTCTCAAATCAATAATATAAGCTTCCACCTCAAGAAAGTAGAAAAAAAAAAAGCAAAATAAACTGAAGGAAAAAGAAGGAAGGAAATCATACAGATAAATGTAAAATACTGAAACAATGGACAAAATCAATAAAACAAAGAGCTAGCTTCTTGAAAAAGATCAATGAAATTCACAATACTTTAAAACACTGACAAAAAAGAATAAAGACACAATTTACCAATATCATGAGTGAAACAAGATATGTCATAACAGACTGCTGACTTTAAAAGGAAAATAAGGAATTGCTCTGTAACCATTAAGGAAATTCACTTTGTAAGTTAAAGTCTTCTGAAAAGGGATTTTCCAGGCCCAGATGGTTTCACAAAAGAAGCCTACTAAACTTTAAAGAAGAATTAGCACAAGTTCTGCACAATATCTTCCAGGAAGTAGAAGAGAAGAAAGCATTTCTCAGCTCATTTTATGAAGCTCTTTTTAGCTTGATACAAAAACCAGACAGAAATAGTGCAAAAATTTTAACAGTAGAATTTATCAATGATGTTAATAACTGTTTTCTTTGAAAATACATATCTATATATCTCATAATTTGGCAAGACTGATTAAGAAAAAATAGAACAATACTACATAAGCATTTGATTTGTGAAATGGGAAGTAATTACAGATGTGAGAAGATATTTAAATAACATGAGCACACCATGAGCATATTTAAGACAATAATTATTATTTTATTTATATGGATATTATATATACACACATATAATTAATGCAAGAAAAAGTGGAAATCTTGACTAAATTAATAGCAATAGAAGACATTGAAAGTCAGTCAGTTCTGGATTTCCAGTTCTCTAATAATGAATAAATAGTGTAATCAAATATCCTGTTGAAAAAAAAACCCCGAAAAGTGTAGATGAAATGTTAAATATGTATGTATGTGTGTATATGTATATATATACATATATGTATATATGTATGTATGTGTATGCATATGCCTGAAAGCACTAGAGAACTAGTAAGACGCTGAGAACCAAAACATAAGAGAAGTCAGAAATACAGAGAGGTGAGCCCAGAACCTGGTGGCCCCTTTAATTCCAGTGCATTTGCTGATACCTGATTCAGTAAGCTGGAATGAGAACAAAGAACAGCAAATAACTAGAAGCTAAAAATAAATATTTTAAAACTTTTATGCAAATGCAAGAATTAAACAATATACTTACCATAATTGAGAACTCCATCCACAGATTTAATAGCATATTAGGTACAGTTGAAAACAGAAATAGGAAGCTAGTGCATAGATCAGATGGAAGAAGTCATAAATGCAGCACATAGAAACAAACTGAAGGAAAATACAAAAGAGAGAAAAGAGACATAAAAAGATAGGTTTTAACATACATGCTAAGACATGTCCAGAAGAAAAGTAGAGAAACTTTAAGGAGAGTAATATTTGAAGAGGCAATAACTAAAATGTAAGTACAAATTACACAGAAATCTCCATGAGTCATAAGTTAAAGAAATTAAGAGAAAATTACACCTATCATTGTAAAACTACTGAAAACTGGGGACAAAGAATAAGATCTTAAACGCAGCTGAGCAAAAAGACAAATTATTTTCAAAGGAGCCACAACTTGACTGACAGCAGACCTCACTACAGAAACAATGGAAGCCAGAAAACATTGAAATAATATCTTCAATGTGCTGAAAGACAAAAAATTAACCTAGAATTTTATAAAAAGTGAAATTATCCTTCTGAAATAAAGAGATTTAAAAAAACAGTAAAAAATTCATCTATAAGAGTAACACATTAAAGAAATTTCAAAAGGTATTCTTTAGAAGGAAATGAAATGATTTAATAAAGAAAGGAGAACAAAGTACAAAAAGGTAAACATATGGGTACATCTAAATGAATATTGATTATAAATTTAAGATGATTTATATATTTTATAGTTTTACACACACAGAATCAAAATATACAACAATAGCAGCTTATAAGATATAAAATTGGGAAATGGAGTTAGAGTGTTTTGAGGTCTTTGAAATGTCTGGGAAAAGATGAAAGTTAATTCTTTTAAATGTTTTGAAATGTTTCTAAAATTGATAATTTTCAGTTTTTGAATAAAACTGATGAGATCTCTGGTATCAAATGATGAAATTCCAACCTGAAAGATCAATTAGAAGAAAAGGATCTAACAGAAAAAAAAGTAGTAATAAAATGTAGTAAAGAGTTGTAGTAACATAGGATAAATGAATCACCATAGGTTGTACCTTTCAGCTGAATTTAGTGTTTCAGAACATTTAGAACATAAAGACTTTAAAGATTACTCTTGGAAAGATCTCTCCCTAATATTCTGATGCATAAGTGACTCTATATACTGTCTGATATTTACTGCAGATCTGGGGACTTGTGCAGAAATAGTCCATCCTCCACCTCTTCATTCTCCACTTCCCTTATTATTCTGGTTAGATGGAGAGCGTATTGACTTCTGTTCCAAGCATGTCTTTCTTAGTGGGACTCCCTTTCTGGACCCTAGGGACCTTGAGCAACTAGTTTGTGTGCCAGCAGTTCTGTATTTTTAGATGATGAAAATTGATTTTCCTCCTTTTAGCAGGTGCAGTCTCTGAGTGAGCCTCTCCCCTCATGACCTGTGCAGATTATGCCATCAATAGCGGGAGAGGGGACAAGGAAGAACGTTTGGAGCACTCAACACACAGCACCAAGGGGACCCATGAAGGCTTGCAGAAATGAAGGTGCACTCGAAAAAAGGTAATAATAAACTTAGTTTAGAGCTGTTTCCTTCTTGTACTTCTTGGACAAGTTCAGTGTCTATATGCATTTTTTGGATTACCTAAGTGGGCAGACTTTCATGCAGGGCTTAATATGGTCTGTACAGTTCTCAATGGATCATTCTTGTTAAACTTGAATAATGGGAAGACTCCTTTAAAGGAAAAGAATAATAATTATAAAGGATCTCCGTGTGGCTTAAATTTTATTTATTATAATATGCCTATGTTTTTTCCAAACTTGTCTTACTGTGCTTGTAAACTGTTTACAACTATGAAAGTCTGGCTACAGAGATGAGACTTGGTACGTGTTGGAAAAACTCGGAGATTTTGATTTGGAAAATAAATGCTTAAGTACATTTTGTGCTTGCATATAGGATAGATTTGGGGGTTTGATAGAGACAGGGTGACTAGTTAGACAGTTATTGCAAGTTTTTAAGTCTAAGATGCTAAGAGTCTGAATGAGTGTATGGTGGCCATGGGAGCAGGGAACAGAGGTAAGTGCAGGTAAGAAAACAGGAGTTGCTCTATGAAAGATGAGAAAACACAGGAGACAAGCCTTCCAAAGTTCTTGGTATTTTTAGATATTCGTTTTAAAAAGATGATACTGGCATCTAGCAGTATAAGTTAGTGTCAGTTGCTGAGACATTCAGAGCTCGAGAAAGAAAGGCTGTGGTTGGAGGTTAGGATCACCAGGCTGGTTTACATGAAAACCAAGTCATTCTGGAGTGCATACATAGGACAAACAGACAGTCTTCCCCAACAACTTAAGACAGGTTCTAGGGGAAGCCACACAGAACAATAGTTCTTCTAGACAGCCAGAAAGTTTGGACACTGCAGGAATCGTCCAATTGCTCTGTGGTGCACTAGGTTAATTTTCCTCCTTCAACTGTTGCATGTCTATAAATAGTAGTTTGTCTCCTTGTCAGAGCAGAAGGTAAAGGAGGAATACTTTTTAATGCTTCAGGTAATTATATAGTAGGGAGGAATTCTAGGGAGAGGATGAAAGAGAATATGCAGGGTTAAAGCCCAAGAAAAATACTTGGAATACTCACAAGAAAGCAAAATCAGAGTCATACAACAGGAGACAAAATGAAAAGGATGTAAGAAGCAACTAAAGATATCCCATTTTGATCCAGATGGGATGGATATAACCATGAGTAGAAATGAGTATTAATTTCAAATGATTCTGAATTTGAAGGGTAAGTGATACTCCAAGCAAAGAGCGGGACTTGTATTGCTGGAAAAATGTCTGTGTCATTCAAATTATACAAGGGATGATATCTTAGTGATTTGACCAAGAGCTCTGAAGATAACTTTGAAAGAAACAAAATTGCCCATTGAAACCCTAAGGGAAAAATATTAAGGGCAAGTAGAGGAAATGGTGTGCCCTAGAGATTGTGCCCCTTGTTTTTCTGTAAGAGTGATACGGGCTTTCATATGTTAATACAACAGGTGATCAGTGTGGATTACAAACAGTTAAATTAAAATTTTGATACAGTGACTAAAAACATATACTTGGCATGTGACTTGTGATTGGAATAGAGAAACACAAGAGCAAATCTCCCTGATTGTAGCTTATGTAAAAAGTCTTTTTGGCATTAATTGATTCCTCAATGAATCAACATGGGAATCGATGCTTTGGAGGGATCGTAAATATATATTATATAATATATAATGATACACTACATATTATGCATACATATATATTCATGGTCCCACATCTGAAATATGGTTCACATTTCTGGATCCCACATTGTAAGGACACATTGCAAAAGCTAGAGGTCATTCAGAGGAGCCCACGTGGAAAAATGCCATGTCTGACAATCATTTCATGGGACAGAAGGCCAAGAGAAGAAAATACCAGTCATGTTGCATGGCTATTCTTCTAAATATTTGGAGAGCTGTTGTGTTGAGGAAGGAGGCCCTCTCTATCATACTAGGGGGCAAAACGTGAACCAACAGGCTACAATTTCCATGAAGATGGATATAGCAAGTATAAGGCAAAGCTTTCTTTGTAACAGTAGAGCCTTCCCCACCTCAGAACAGCCGCCCCGTGAGGCAGGACTGTTTTGTCACTAGGAGTGACCAAGCGGAGGTGGGGTGACAACTGCCAGAATTACCACAGAGGATTTATTTGTTGGACGGAAGGTTGGGCTAGGTTAGTCTTGAGGTTCCTTCCAAATTCAGAATGTTATTATTGTCTGAAAATAAAGATCTGACTATTTCAGCTGTAGGGCACCTCTTCATACATGGCTTACAACTGGTCTGTAAAAGTAAACTGAAGGGAGAGATTACAAAAAAAAAAAAAAAAAAAAAGTCAGCCAGAGCAAGGCTAGGATAATGGGAAATACTTTCATATGGGACACTTTTGAAAGTGACAACACGTATTTAAACAGACAAGATTGTGGACAGATGGATATGGACAGTATAGCTATGGATACAGATAGTTATTCATTGCTTTATGGACATACCTCATGCTCAAAAATATCCAGATGTTATAAGGGATCTTCCAGCAAACACTTCCTCAAGTGGCAAGGGAGGAGTTAATCCTTTGTCCTCAAAGCCCACAGTAATGTTTATCAACTCCAGAGCAGGCCTCCTTTCTTCCTTTTGGTGAGTTAAGTCTGTCTTTGCTTTGTTTGACGCTGCCCATTTGAGGAAAGCTTATCCCTGACCTTCTGCCAGAGAGACTGATGACAAGGACGGTTTGCACTAACCTTGACATTCACCAGGGTAAATGGCTTTTTCCACAAGTAGTTGGCAAACAAGGAGAGCCAGTCAAGAGCTAATGAATCTGCACCTGAGAGAAACTGAACAACAATTGTGCTTTTAAAGAAGAAAAGAGTCCTTGGAAGGTGCGGGACCATCTGGTGCTTAAAGGTTCAGGGGAAATTAACTCTTTTAAACAATGCAGTTTGAAAATAAATAAATAAAAACAACCCCTGGATTTAAAGTCTGCCATAAGGGGTCCTTTTTAAGTTTGACCTTCTGGTCTTTCCTGCCCGGAATGAACCCTCAGTGCCATTCTGTGGAGCTCGGGGAAGATAGAGTAATGTTGCAGAGTGACCAGGATGGCAAGGCACATTTTTTTTCCAGCCACCACTTACCGCACTCAGCCCCAGTCCTTCTCCACTAAGCTCAAGCAAAGTAAATTGTGAATCTTATTTTTTTTAAGGGTGGCTCAATTTATCTACTGTATATGTTATTAAAAACCCACAAAAAGCAATACAGAATGGAACTTCCCTATTATAGACAGTCAGACAAACTAATATTCTCTAAGGGATCCCTGTGGCCACTTATAAATCCCACTGGTCAAACTAAAAATTGTAGCCCTATGATATTTTGCATCCAGATCCACACCAATACTCTTATTCCTCCAGTGTTGAATGCTCTATTTTCATTGTATCTGTATTTTACAATCTATTTCTTTATAATTTTGGCCTAATGCAAACCTACTAATACTGTTCTTTATTTGGGGTATGTATACCTTGGCTCTTCACTAGATTTGTAAAAAAAAATATTCAGGTTATAAGACATTTGTTCATCCACCACAATATGTTACTCAATTCTGGGATACTTAAGAGCTTATCATAAAAATGTATGCTGGTGCCTTTAAAAAGCTGACCAACTATATTTTCCCAAGCTTCCATCAGATTTTTTTTTTTTTCTGACCATCATGTAATGTCAGTGCTGGAGTTCTCCCCCAGATAACATTATTCACCACAGCAAAAGTGTTTCTACATTTCCATTATTCTCTGTTTCTCCTTTATTTTTAATTATACTTTAACATACGTAGAAAAAATGCATACATTTTAAGTGTACAATGCAAGACATTTTTATAAAGTGACACATCACCTGGGCAACCAAAACCCAGATGAAGAAATAGCATGTTATCAATACGCTGGAAGCTTCCCTAATGCCTTGTCATAGTCACCTCTTTTCCAAGTGTCCTGTGTGTCTAGATTTTTCGCCTAGTGTTATGTTTGTGAAATTTTACTCATGTGCTTTAGTGTAGCTGTAGCTTGTTCATTTTCAGTGCTACATAAAATTTCATGGTATGAATATACTACTATTTATTTATCCAGTCTCTTGTTGACAAACATTTGGGTTGTTTCCTTTTTTTTTTATTGTAGTTGTTTGTTATTAGGAATAATGCTGCTATATACATTTTTATACCTGTATGTATTTTTATTGGGAATGAAATTACTAGGTCATACGTAGTGTATATGTCAGCTTTAATAGATATTATCAAATAATATTCTTAAGGTATAAGAGTTTCTCTTGCTCCAAATCCTCTCAATGCTTGATATTACAATACTTTCTTCCTTCCTTTCCCTTACTGCCTTGTCTTCATTTTCTTTCTATTTTAGCTACTTAGTGGGAAGAGAGGAGTGGTTAAATTGTGGTTTTGATTTCCATTTCCTTAATACTAATGGTGTCAAGCATCTTTTCAGATGTTACTTGGCTTTTTGGACATCCTCTTTTGTGTAGTGACTTTTCAGGTTTTTTGTTCATTATCCTACTGAGTTGTCGTTTTATTATATGTTATAGATTTGTTCAGATTAATATATATTAATATATTGCAGTATGTTCCCCCACTATGTGGTTTGCCTTTTCATGTGTCTTTTGATAATAAAAACTTTTTAATTTTAATGAGATTCAATTTACTAATATTTTTCTTTATGCTTAGTACTATTTATGTTCCACTTAAAAAATATTTGCCTTCACCAAGATTGTGAAGAAATTGTCCTTTGTGTTGTCTTCCAGAAGCTTTGCTGTTCTACCTTTATATTTTGCTCTAGAATCCAGCTGAAATTGATTTTTATATATATGTGAGGGGATCAAGATTTATTTTTATATGACTATTCAGTTGGCCTAGCAACGAACCTTTACATTAAAGCAATCATACATCTGTTGGTTTCTTTGTGGATTCTCTGTTCTGTCCATTGAAAAGTCTGTTCTTCAGAAATATTGCACAGTATTCTTTACTGTAATAATTGAAAAATGGCTGTAAAACTTAATCAGACTTTATTCTTCTTCAAGATTGTCTTGAATATTCTTGGTCTTTGAATTTCTATATGCATTTTAGAATTAGCTAATCGCTTGTACACATACGTACATATATACATAGCCTGCTAGTATTTTGACTGGTATTATACTGCTTAAATAAATTAATTTGAAAAGAATTGTGTTAAATAGAAGTGAATTGTTTGGTTTATAAACTTTTGGGTGTTTTCTAATTGTAGCTTATTGATTGCTATCATAATTTTACTGTTTTCAGGGAACAAACTCAATATGATGTCAATATTCAAAACCTCTCAAAACTTGTTTTTGCTCTGTATTTTAAATATTCCATTTGTTTTTAAAGAAAATTTTTATTCTGTAGTTTTGCAGTTCCACATTTTATATGTAATTTAGGTTAAATTGATCATTTATGTTACTGAATTCAACATATAACAATCAGTTGCTGAAAGTGTTTTTTAAAAGTCCAAAATGATTGTGTATTTTATGATTCTGTTTAGTTTTGCCAGGTTTTGCCTTACCTATTTTAAGACTATATTATTAGTTACATAAAAATTGAGAATTCTTATATCCTAGTCAACTGACCTTTTTGTTATCATGAAGCATTTCTTGTTCTCTTCAATAATGCTTCTTAACTAAAAGCCTATATAAGCTGGTATCAGGTTACCTAAATAGGCTTTCTATCAGTTACTGCTTACATTCTAAACTTCTCCTATCAATCTTTACTTATCTTGATATTTAAGGCAAAGTACTGTTGGGTTTTGTTTTTCATCCAGGAAGATAATTTTTATTTCTTATTTGGAGTAATGAATCCATTTACATTTAATACAATTACCCTGGGGGCTTAAATCTACTATTTTATCATAATTTATTTACATCATCTATTCTATTTTTCCTCAACTTGTTGCCTTATTTTTTGTTAATCCAGTAACTATTCTGATATTTCTTTCTCTTTATTACGTTTCAGTCATGTATTCCTTTGTTATACTTTTAGTTGACTCTAGATATTACAATATGAATCCTTGACTTATTACAGTTTATTACAAGTTAGTAGTTTTCTACTTTTCTGACAATGCAAGGGATAATTTAACCCATTTACTCTCCTTCCCAAATATGTGCTAATCTTGCCTTTAATTCTCTGCATATCCTAAACCACATACAACTGTTCTTTAGTGTTTTACTCATTCAATATTCATGTAGGTTTACCCACATATTTACCATTGCATATTTCTTCATTCTTGGACCTCCAAGCTTCTGTCTGGATTTTCCTTCCATTTGTGGAACATTTTCTGACAATTCTTTTGTTACAGGTATATTGATGATGATTTCTTTCAGTTTTTGTCTGAAAATGACCTTTATCATTGATATTTTTGAAAGAGAAATTTTCCAATTTAGAGTTACTTAGAGAGTTATTTTCTCTCAGCACTTTCAGATTGCATTCTATTTTTGTCTGGCTTCATTGTTTCTCTTGAGAAGTCAGCTGTGTATTTTGATATTGCTCCTTGGAAGATAATTATCAGTAAATCATGATGTCTGTTTCTGTCTTTAATATTTTACCTTGTCCTTGGTTATATGCAATTTTTCTACATTGTGACTGGGTGTATTTTTCTTTGAATTTATCTTGCATGTGGTTCACAGTTATTCATTTCTGTGGCTTGATATTTTTTCTTAATTTTGGACAATTTTTTTTTGCTATTTTTTTAACATCTTGCTTATGTCCCTTCTGTAAGTCTAATTACATGTGTATTAGACTTTTACATGATATCCTTTATGTCATTTACATTTTTCTACCCTGCCTCCATCTGGATATTTTTCTTTCTGCTGCTGTATGTAATGTGTGATAAATCTGTTTACTGAGTTCTTCCTTCAACTAAATTATTGAATTTTTAATCCATAATTTCCATTTTATTTTTCATTAGATTCATCTTATCTGTTTTCATGGTATATTGGCTTGATTGCCTTGGTAGCACTGACATCCAGATTTCATCACCCAGACTAATGTGACTGCTGAAAGCCCTAAGCCACCATTTTATTCTTGGCTTTCCTTGACCTTGGGCCACTTATTTATGGTAAAATGCCTCAAGGGAAAATTAGAAGACAAGGCCAGCTCACCTAAATGTTTTTTCTTTTCTTCCAAAATCATGGTCCCTCAAGTCTTAGATGTCTTTATTGCTCTTCACGCCTTCAAATAACTGTATTTTATAACTTGTCTGGATTTTGTAAATCTCTACAGAAGGGTTAGTCTGAGACAATATACTCAACGTCGGGACATGTATCATTTTTTGAGCCAAACTTAACAGAGGTGGACTGCCTTAGGGTGTGAGAAGTGTTGTTCTTTTATCATTACTTTTATTCCCAATTGATAGTCTATACTGAGTCATTTTTGTTGCTTGAAGGTCTTGGCTTTTGAAACTCAAAGCCAGAAAAATACCTCCTATCTTTCTCTTCTGCTGTCACAGCTCTTCCCTGAGGCAGAAGCATAGAATGGTCTAGCTGCCAGTTGAATAATGGAGAAAGTAGGGAAAGTTACAGGGATGGATGGATAGATAGATTTATCATAAAATATGTTGCTCCAACTAGATATCTAGATTTACTTCTGGTTTTACAATTCTAGGATATAATAAAAGCAATTATTTTTGTAGTTCCTTTTGCTAAGTGCTCACTCTCCTGGGTCACCATGATATGAGCACCTTACATACAACTATCATTTTCAATCTTCTCACTAACCCTATAAGACAGTCTTATCTTTAATTCACAAATAAGAAAACTGAGACTTGGAAATGGTTAGCTGGGATCATGGAGTTAAAGTGGCAGAGCCAGTATTCTAGTCCAGGTCTTTCTTACCTTATCAGTTGTGCTCTTACTCACTTTGAGCTACAGCTTTTTAGGGGAGTGAAGCCTTGCCATTTCTGTAACCCATGTCAGAACATATTTAATTGTGTTTAGCAGTTGTAAAGCTATGAAAGAAAGTATCAAGGCATTGATATTAGGTATGAACCAAGCCATAACTTAGCCTGTGACAAGTAACTTGCGTATGCACGTTTATTTAATCTTCACAGGAAAATTAAAAGATTGTCCTAATATTATATTATTTTATAGATAAGAAACTTGTGCACAGAAAGGATTTGAACCCAAGTATTTGGGCTCTAGAGGCCATGTTCTTAACCACTCTGTTTGGTTTCCCCCTCCATAAAAAAGCTAGGAGAGTGGTGGGTACCCCTAGGAAAAGCCTTTCAAGTGGTAGACAAACCTATAACTTCTGCAACTCCTCATGGGATCTTCATATCCATGGCTTCTACTGCCTGAAGGCTTACTAAGCAAGATTGTATACAGTGGGGAAGGTAATATTTCATCTCCCTCCAGGTCGGTTTGTTCTTAGCAGCATGCATTCTGGTTTGAGATTTGAGGATCTCCAGACAAACTTCACAATCCAACAAAGGTCAGTCTAAATATCAGCCATATAAACAGCACCTTAATCATAAGCACAAGGTTGATTTATAGTTCTTACTTCATTTTTTCTTTTTCATGATAGGGCATAACATGGATAAAAGAAAAGGCAAAGAGTCTAGGAGTTGCCTAACTCCCTCTGAACTTATCCAAGTTATTTCCTTGGCTATTTGCTCTTAATATCCCTCTTTAGCCTGAACATTTCTAACTTTACCACGTGTTGAGTCTTGTGTCTTCCTTCATTTCACCTATTTCCTTTGTTGTGGATGTTGGGTGTGTGTGTGTGTGTGTGTGTGTGTGTGTGTGTGTATGACAGAGAGAGGAAGAGAATATGTGTCTATAAAAAATATGATACCAAAATGATACCTTTGTTGCAATTTGCAAAATAAAGGCATAATGAATGGAAACATATTTTGATTCTCAATGCATTGGTTTCGGCTTAATAAATGCGTGTTGTTCATGGTAAGTAGGTCATTACTGGCAACTTCTTCTCGCCAAACTTCTTATCTTCCTCATGGGCAGCACCTGCATATTGACATCCTCCTCAGACGCCTGTAGGAGATGAGCAGACATCACTGAGCCCTTTCTCTGATGAATGTCTGTGATTGGACTCAATCATAAGCTGTCCTCACTATCTTTTTGACTATTTACTCCCTCTGAGCATAGCAGTGAAGAAATAATCTTCTAGTTCTGCTTGTAGATCTCAGCTGGGCTGGCTTATTGCACTTAATGGATTTAAACAGAACTTTAGAAAACTTTATAATTAAATTGACTTACTTGTTCCTTGCTTTCTTTTGTTACTAAGTGAACACTCATGAGTAACATCCCATGTGATCACCTATAAAGTAGAATTTTTTCTACCTTTTTATGGTTATTCAAATATGGTAATAAGTAAGCAGGTAACAGCAGTTTGTAAATTGATTGGGTTTAGTTTACCACGGATCTCTGAAAGTTATTTTATCTAGTTCACTGAAGCAGTATTAGTATTTATGTGATATAAAAATGTCTTGATTGTGTGGAATTGGCTTACAGAATAGTACTTAAGAAAAAAATGGGATTCTACCTCTGTTTCCTTTTAAACTCATTTAATAACAACGCATAAACCTTAAAAGGAGACATTAGCTTTGACAGAAATATTTTAATTATTCGGTGAACCGGTTAATTCTGTGAAAGGTTAATGGTATTAACTGGTGTATGACAAGGCCCTTAAGATAACTGACTTAACTGTTTATAATACTGCTGCTTGTAAGACAGTATGAATTTGTGGGTTATCTGAGTTGTAGGCCATTCCCATTATTGCAAATATAAATAAAACTTTGAATTATTTGTGAAAAACCTCATCATACCATGCAGAAATATTAAACTATTTAATATTCAAATATTCTTTGAATGCTTGGTTTTAGGGCTTGGTTTAGAATGAGTCCATTTTTATGGGTTAGTCTTATAAAAATTTTAGCCTTTATATTTTTGACTGTTTAAATCAAGTTGAATGTTATTTTAAATGTATAGAATTAATGGATAGTTCAGAAGAAGCATATGTTCTTTATTGGAACCTTAGGAAGGAGAAATCATATGCTAATGTAGTTTTTAATCTTCTGCACTGTATATATACTTGGTAATTGTTAACTGGATTTTATTTTGAAAATATGTGTTTAAATCTAGGTAATTTGCTACTTAAAGCACTAAGTCTAATAGCTGAAAAATAAATGTAAATGATACTAGTGAAATTAACTGAGATTAACTTATAGATATATAGTGATGATTTTGTATACTGGCTTAAAAATCCAGATATTAAAAAGTATAACTTCAGTAAAAAGCCAAGTTCTTGAACTGATAAAAAAAAAAAAAAAAAAAAAAAAAACCAAAAAAAACCACTCATACTTTGCAATGGGTGTCCTAGGATAGAAAATGATCCTGGATGCTTGGCTATGGTAATTTTACACTTTAGTCAGGCAGCAGTCGTTACTATAGGGAATCTAATTCATTCTGCCATGAGCTTTCAGGTGGGGTCCAGTTCATCATGGGCTCTTGGTGATTACAAATCCAAACACCTCTCATTATTTGAGTAGGGATTACTCATGTGGTTTTGCCCCTGAGGCTAACATCTGCCTCAGATTGGCATCATCTGCCCTTGGCTCCTGGTGTTGAGGGACTGCTGAAGAATTCTAATGTTGTCCTAAAGTAATCTGACCTAATCCCCAGATCACCACCTCCATAATAGTCGCTGTTTCAAAGTAATAATAGAAGGCTTGTGTGTTTATTGATATGCTTGGCAATATACTTCTGCTGTGCATCACCTATATAACTTATGTGGGTAGAGTATTACCCCAAAAACTGAGACCGCTTTTCACCCTGGGTTCTGACACTCACCAGTGGATGGCTTTGAGCAAGTCACTTGATCTTTCTGGATCTCAGTTTCTTCATCCTTCTAGTGACAGAGGTGTTGTACTTCTAAGGACCTTTCCATCTTTGACTCTTCCCTTATTACACTCCGAAAACCTCAGAAACCTTTCTTTCCACATTTTCTATAGCATGCCTTTAAAACTCTGCCTGGTTACACATCGCTTGATAGCTCATAAGAGGGGCTGTATGGTTTGGATGCCCAGCATATGCTAAGAGCACTGCGGGGCGTTCTGTACTCTCCCTGCCAAATTGATACTGAGCTGAATCAGGGAAATTGCCCAGTAAGCCTCTTCCATCTTTCTTCTCTCCATATAGTCAGCCTTGAATGTTGATTACATTCAGATCACACTAAAATGTTTCATCCATTTAAAGAAATGTATGCTTTCCATTCTAGAACTTGGTATTTTTTTTTCCACTTGAACTCATTTGCCTTTTCCCAACAGACACTGTATTTAGTCAGTTTGTGGAAACTAATTTTTGGTGTCACTGCACATTTGCTCAAGGTATTTATTTATTTTTAAACTATAATAAGCTAATATTTGCCAGCAAAGGATCCTGTTTGAGGTTCACTGATGCAACTGGAGATGCTGGCAAGGGAATTCTAGTTTTGTTAGCCAGCTCCCTGACGATGGCTCAGGATTCTAAATTGCACAGATTATCTCTCTGCTATGAAATCTTAATACAAATAACTTTTCAATAATTAGTAAGGTTTTATCACATGCATAAAGACATTGTAAAGTTATGAAAAACACTAATGTTGTTTTAATTGCCTTTAAGTTCCCTATGGGAGTTATATTTTCATAAGGATACCCCTTATAATATTCACAGTTGGGAGGACACATCTGAGTACAGAGAGGAGTACCTTTTAATTTGCTTAACTCTTCCAAAGCCTTCCTTTATTTCATATCCCAAATACTTGTTTAACTTCTATATATAAAACTTATTATCTGAGGACTGTATTCATTTTTAAAAAGATGGCAAATGTGGAAGTCAAGTGCATACATAGAGGAATAGCTGGGAATAGCCAGGCAAGAGAAAGGGAAGGTTAGGCAATGAGATACCATCTTTGATCAACAAACCTAGGTACTAGGCATATGACATATGTGCTCCCAGAGTTCAAGTGAGATTTATACTTTAATAAATTGTCATGAAACATGCAATTAAAATGTTTCTTAATATCATTTTCTTTAAAAGCAACAGAAATTTGTTAGAATTATTGCCCCCCAACCCTAGCCACTTTGGATGCAGTGTATTAGGAATGCATAGTTAATATAGCCAGAGCAGTGGAATTGTGAACCAGGAATTCTTCATCCAAGCCACAGAAAGCAGGAAAAAAGAGACTGTTAGAAGCTGATAAAGTTTCCAACATGGGCACCAAATATACAGTCCTTCCAATGAGAAATGCCCGAAGTGTTTGGTGAGGGGAAGAGAGAATGAATGCCAGGCTCTCACTGGACTTAGAACACAAAAATATTAAATCAACTGTTGTAAAAATGTTTAAGAAACTAAAGAAAACCCTGTCTAAGGAATTAAAGGAATGCATGAGGATACTGTCTCACCAAATAAAGAATTTCAATAAAGAGATACAAATTATAAAAGAAAACAAACCAACTAGAAGTTCTGGAGTTGAAAAATAAAATAGCTGACATGAAAAATTCAATAGAGATACTCAACAACTGATTGAGGTATGAGAAAAAGAATCAGGAAACTTGAAGATAGGCCAGTTGAGATTATGTAGTCTGAGTAACAGAAACAAGAGTGAGGAAAAATGTGTTGAACCTCAGAGACTTGTGACACACCATCAAGCATGCCAACATACACAGTAAGGGGAGGCCAGAAGGCGAGGAGAAGGAACATTGAAATTAAATTAGAAATCCGTAACAGAGCAAAATATGGGAAATAATAGGTATATATCCAGAATAAATAAAAATATATCTCCATACAAAAACTTGTACATGAATAATCATAGCAGCATTGTTCTTAGTAGCCAAAATGTGGAAACAACCTCTTTCCCCCAACTGCTGAATGGACTGACGAATGTGGTATATCCATGCAATATCCATACAATATTATGTTTTAATAAAAAAAAGAGGTTTTGATACATACTATAACATGAATAAACTTGGAAAACATGAAAAGTGAAAGAAGCTAGTCAGAAAAAAAAACAATACTATGTAATTCCATTTATATGAAATAGCCAAATGAGACAAATCCATAGACATATAAAGTAGATTACTGGTTTCCAGGTGCTGGGAGCAGGAGGAAAAGGGAAGTGATTGCTAATGGACACAGGGTTTCTTCTGAGGTTGTGAAAATATTATAACAGTAAATATAGTAATAGTTGCACAATTTTATTAGTATGCAAAAAACCCCACTGGATTGTATATTTTAAAAGGGTAAATGTTAATGACATGTAAATTTTTTATCAATGATGTTATTATAAAAAAAGTTTAGCCTGTCCCATCCCTAGCATTGTCATGCCCAGAGATGGCTTGAAATCTACGATCCCTGGGAGTGACCTATGTGAGAACATATAGCATATGGAATGCTGCCATCAAAATCGTAGAAAATTAGGTTCACTTGGTTCATTGTCTGTAAGTAAAACTTCTTAATGGCTTGTTTATCAAATTAAAGAAACAGAAATAATTTTCATTGCTAGTCATCAAATTGGATAGTGTGGGGGAAACTGAATATGGTATCATACAGACTTTGCCTGCTCAGGAAGGTTGCATCTTTTATAGTCCATGGTGGGATAAAATCATAGGTTGGTGATACCTACTCTGTTCAAAAAATAACCATAATATTAAATATGTTTACCACATTTCTGATAAGGATCTATGTTACTCACCTTTGATTCTCTGTTCCTGACAATGACAGATATACACAATGTGTTTAATATGTTTATCAAATATTTGAATAACCTAACAATTTAGATCTGATAAATTTGGTGAGGGATTATGAAAACCATTGGTTCCCATACTTTAAAAATACTTCGTAACCTAAGAGTTATTTAGAAGGAATGAATATTTCTAACTTCTGGCAATAGCAGGGTAAATAGTACTGGACCCACACACTTGACATAAAAGTTATAAAAATGAGCAAAGTAATTGAAGCAAATATTTTGAGACTTTAAACAATAGGCAGCACAGTGCTTTGATCCCTGTGAAGGGGGTAACAAATGAAGTGAACCCTATAATTACTCCAGCTTTCTGCCTAGAAGTATTTTCCAAATCAAGGGACCAGGAGGGATAGCTCAAACAGAGTACTCAGCTATGGAGGCAGAGATCATAATTAGAGGCAGCAGGAAATTTACTGGGCAGGGTTCCAGAGAGGATAGAGCTATACAGAGAAGGATCACCATACATCTATAGATATCCTTGGAAATTTCTGGCTTAACACTATGCTGCACTAACCTAGGAAGAAAATCCACAAGGGCTAGTGTAGAACAGCTTTTGGGGAACTGAGTCCAACAGAAATTCCAAAGGTTACTTGGTGGTAGAGTTTTTGATCAGAGTGAAGAGAGCATGCTGAACATCCCAGGTTTTCATTTGAGACCTTAGAAAGGCCACAGATTAGGAGCAGAGAAAGTCAAGATCTACTCTAACAAAGCTTTCCCATGGCCTTGAACTAATCAATCTGATTTGCCAGAGTATCAGTTGCCTTCCTATATAAAGCTAAACACCCTTTAAAGGAAGCAAGCTAAATCTAGATTCTCAACAATATAGTAATCTAAACATCCATCAGTTTAAAATGTTATTAGATGTGTAAAGAGTGGGAAACGTGATCCATTTTCAGGAAAAAAATCAGTCAGTGAAATAAGACACAGAGATTACCAAGTGGATGAAATTAGCACACATGAGCTCAAAGATAACTATTACTTATATTCTAAAGAATTTAAAGGAAAACATAAATATAATGATAAAAAGAATGGAAGATACAAGAAAAGAACCAAGTGGAAATTATAGGGTCAAAAAATCCAGTATCAGAAATACAAAATTTAGTAGTTTGATTTAAAAGCAGATTAGATACTGTGAAAGAAGACATTGATGAACTTGAAGTTATTATGATAGATACTATCAAAACCAAAGTATAAAATTTATCTGTATACACTAATAACAGTATAAATACATAGATTACTAGAACAAGTAGACAAAAATCATTCAGGATAAAAAAGATTTGAGGAACTCTATTAACCAGATTAACCTAATTGACTTTATGGAACACTTCATACAATAATAGTAAATATGTAATATTTTCAAGTGGACTATTCACCAATATATACCACCTGCTGGACAATAAAAGTCTCAATAAATATTGAAGGATTAAAGTTATACAGAACATGTTCTCTGAATAAAACAGAATATAGTTACTAATAAATAAGCCCCAAAATCTGGAAAATGCCAAATTCTTGGAAGTTAAACAACACAATTTTAAATAGCTCCTTAATCAAAGGAAACAAAAACATAGAAAATGTTTTTTAATGAATGACAATAAAAACATAACATTAAAATTTCTGGGATGTAGCTAACACAACAGAAGAAGGAAAATATTTGAACAAATACTTCATGAAAGATAACATATTATAGCCAAAAACACATGAAAAGATGACAGTATCATTAATTGCTAGGGAAATAAAAATTAAAACCATAGTGAAATGCTATTTTTCACCCATCAGCTTGATTAAAATTTAAATGGCTGACAGTACAAAGTGTTGACAAGAATATGTATAAAATGGAACTTTCACACACTGCTGCCAAGAATATAAAACAGTACAGCTACTTTAGGGAACAGTTTGTTTCTTATCAAGTTAAGCCCTCACATACCATATGACCCAGCAATTCTACTGCTGTGTGTGTACCAAAAAGAAATGAAAACCTATGTTTACATAAAGACATATAAAAATGGTCATAGTAGCTTTACTCATAATAGCCCCAAACTGGAAGTGATGCAAATGCACAGTAATAGATGAATGGAGAAACAAACCATGGTAATATCCATACAGCGGAAGACTACTGAGCAGTACAAATGCAAGAACTAGGAAGCATGTAACAACATTGATGAATCTCAGGAACACTGTGCTAAGTGAAATAAGCCAGATATAAAGAGTATCAATGATTAGTTTCTACTGATTTGTCTAGAACAGACAGTAAAATTATGATGAATATTCGAAAAAAAAAAGTATCAACTATCTTTACAGAAGTAAGTAGGAATTGGAGAAGGGACACAGGCAACATTCTGTGTGTTAGAATTGGGTATATGCATTTTTAAAAACTTTTTGAGCTTTAAAACTTACATTTTGTTCTTTCATTTTATGTAAGTTATATATCAATAAGAATAAGAATAACAGATTAATGTGTAGGGTGCTATAGTTATATTTTGCTAAGAAGATTCAAAAATTAAAATAAAAATAACAAAAGCTCCTATTATCATCATTTCATGAAAAATAAATATTTTAATTACATAAAAAGGGACACCTTACAAAGAAGACAATTATTTAAAAGTGGACAATTTAGCAATGTGAATAAGAAAGTTAAGTGACCCTTTTTCCTCATGTCACTTGTGACTTGAAAATTTCATCATTGATTGACATCCTCAGCTGGGCCATCTCTTAACCATTTCATCTAGTCAAACCAGACTTGCCAGGTATTAGCAAATAGAAGTACAGGACAGCATTTTTGCACAGGACAGATATTGCCAACTGTTACACAGGACATAACTTAAACTAAAATGTTATCCATTGTCCTCTGAAATTTACATTTAACTGGATGACCTGTATTTTACCGGACAAATCTAAGTCAAACTCTACTAAATGAAGCCCCAAAATGCTGATTTTCCCCAAGACTTAAGTAATAAAAAATTTTAAAAAGCCACAACTAGAGAGCCCTGGCTTTCTCTTCTTCCACTTGATGTTTAGAATTGATAAAATGAATGGTCAATTTTTTGGAGTAGAATTATGAAATTGTAGTTTCCTTCTGAAATCATGCTTAATTATGTTTTCCACCTAGAGGTACAGCAATGAGATCAATCAAAAGTGTCAATCCAATGGCACCATGGAGGCATGTTCAATGAGCATTTTCCTATATCTCATTTTCCTCCCCTTTAAATGACAGTAATGGTAGTACTGAGCTCACAGCTATGTTGTGCGGATTGTATGAAGTAATATATGTCAGTCATGCCACACGTGGTGTGAGCCTTAACAAATACACAGTAAATAGTTATGGCTGCTACTTTTCCTTTGCCAATCTTGCTCTTCATTGTTAACATTATTATTACCTGTTTAAAAGTGTCCACAACATTCAACAATTTCCCCTACCTCAGGAACACTTTTAAAGCCTGCAGCTACATAGGGGAGCGGTTATGTCTGTACCCAAAGCAGGATAAAGAATTAAATTAATTAACCAGAGAAAATATTGCAACCTGTAAGACTCAGATAATAAGCAATATATGTAGGGCTTTTGAGTTTTCCTTGCACTTACCATAAAACCAAATCCTCTGCCCCACCTAGGAGATCCAAGTGCTCGTTTTTGCCTATCCTTGTCAATTTCTTCCTCACTCACTTTTTGGAGCCACTGAGCAAGTGCTTTTTGTTTTTGTTTTTTGTTTTGTTGATGTTGCTTTGTAATCACATATTCTTTGCTCATCTTGTTCCCTCTGCCTAGAATGCTTTTCCTTATATTCCTTGAAAGAGCCTTATACACAAGGCTCTTTCTCATCCTTTATGTCTCAGCATAAATGGCACCTCTTCAGAGGGACCTCTTGGACCACTTTAGTGATCTTTATGGTTTTCCCTCTCAACCCCTTGTTTATGTCGTGAGAGCACTTACTACTAATTGAAACCATTCTGTTTATAGATTTCTTTGCCCATTTATTACCATCTGCTCACCAGAAGGTGGTCTCTGTGAAGGCTGGCACTGTGGGCACAGTGTCTTCTCAGTCGTTGACACTTGGCATGGAGCGCCATCCTATCTGAAGAAGAATGGACTGCTCCTCCTCCACCCTACACACCCTGACCACCCCTCTTCTTGCTCTCTCTGTTTTCAGTGAACTTTCCTGACCTTCACCCCCAGGTTTGAGTCCTCTCTTATAGACCCTTGGAGTAAGATGCTAGCAGTTACTGCAGTTTGCAATCATACACTCATTTGTGTGGTTAATTGATGTCATCTCTCCCATTAGTCTGTATGCTCCCTGGCTCTGTTTGCATCCATTTGTTCACCTCTTCACCCATGGCATCTTCCATGGTGCCAGAACATAGGATTAGAAACATATGAGGTAGACATTATTTGTCCATTTTTTGACCTGCCAAAATGACACTTTCAAGTGGCTCAACCTAAATCTTTAATACATGACTTTTCCTGTTGAAATTATGCTAATTTTTTTCATTTGGAATTCTAGCAAAACCCATTTTCTGATGGATAGAAACTGCAAAGCAACAACTAAAAGGCTATATACCCAACTGAGTCAGGCACACACACAAAAACTCACCAACAACAAAACAACAACTCCTTTCTCCTCTTGCCACACTCCTCTGTCTACACCCACCATCCTTCATCTGCTTCAAGAGTAGAAACAGAAAAGGAAACAGGTTTGTGAAATAGTCTGAGGTGGGAGGTATCCCACTGTACCTGGCTGTAGAGGGTCATCGCTAGGGCGAGATTTACTTTTCTGTGAGTTTTGTTATTTTGCCCATATCCCTTTGTTACTGTTATAGGGGTCATTTGTGTGAGAAAGCCAGAGAGCTTGGAAACTGTTAAGCACCAAATTCTGTTTAACATATATTTCATATGGACGTATTTCTTGCATCTAAAAAGTCAGATGCTGTAACAATCATTTTAATAGCCCACATTTCCTTCTTGTGGACTTTGTTCTGTTACCATCTTCATGTTGACTTCCTGTCTCTTCATGTCATTGCTCAACCACCACTTTCTCCTCTCTTCACTTTTCTCCTCTCTCTGCTGGAAGAGTCTTTGGTCCGTAGAAAGTTTCCTAAACTTTAATCTACCAGCACTATTCACATCAGTAAGGAATTTTTCTTACTCATTCTTCACCTTTACCATGGGATCAGTCCATTGCTCTCTTGACCTCTTCCCGGGAGCAGGATTAATAGTACACATACATTCTCTATGATGTTTTGTCTTGGGGGTTGGATCAGTGGTATACTTCCACTCTTCTCTGTTGTGTCTGATTCAGTGTCAGTGCGATTTGAACCATGGGATACATCTCCACCTGCTGCTGTTTGTCGGGATCTGTTTGGAACTAAGAGTCCAGGAAGAGAGGCTTTAAATGAGCAAAATGAATGAAGGAGGAAAGAAGCCAGTACATAAACAACAGAGATTTTTCTGTGATTAAGTGGGGGACTATGATCAGATGGAAGCTGATTAATATTTTCAATGTTTATCAACGATGATTTTTGATGGGATAATAGTCATGGATAAGTGTCTTCAGCCTGGAATTCTGGCAAGCCTGCTCCAGACAACAAATATTCAATATGATTACCAGATTAATGAAATATATTCCATGAAAACCACTGCAGATCTTATGCAGTGAATTTACCCTGGCAGCAAACTAAATAAGACAATAATTTGACTGTTAAAAAGGGATCTACATTTGCCGTGTCCTAAGTTGTAATTGCTTTATTAATTTGAGTATTCTCAGGACTATACAATTTGGGGATTGGAGCTTGGAGAGGGCCATTTTCCAAAACTAACCTGTGAAATAACTCAAAGTGAGCTTCTAGTCCCACATTATTAAAAGATGACATAAGAATTTTGGGAGACAGGAAGGCATGGAGAATAACTTACGTAGTAAGTATTTCATTCATTTTGACCTTGTGGCATCTGAAGCCATTTCCTTGGTTTGGGGAATACCCATCTTAGTTAACAGAGTCTGCCTCCTAATATGCAAGCTCAGAATTCCAGATATTTGCTTTTTTAAGTGTGCTTGCAGCTAAGTGGAGGGCCTCTACCTTAGGCACATGACCTAGGCGCTGCAGCTCAGACATGCTGTCTCCAGACGTTGATTTTGAAGCTTTATTAATGGAAAAACAGGGACAGACAGATGCCATCCTCATGTGGCTGGAAGTTGTCAGCGGTTACATGTGCTTCCCAGAAACAGTAGTAGCTTTAATAGTAGATTCCCATGGACAGCTTGGGTTTTGTTGACTATATGACTGCAGTCAGTGCAGCCCAGTGGCTGCAGCCATCATATCTCCATGGGGCCACTTCCACTCTGTGACTTGGCAAATTGTTTCTAACTGCATAGGTTGCAAGTCTGGTTTCCCAAAACTTTCTGGAGATTACATGAGCTATGATATAACCTTTGATAAGTTCATCAGAGTTGACATTTGTTGCTTATAACTAACACCTTGACTGATACAAAGCCAAAGATAGACCTGGGAGCAATTTGGCTATTGTGTTAGTTTTTAACTGCTCTTGAACAAATTAACACAAACTTTGTGGTTTAAAACAAGGGACATTTATCATCTCACACTTTCCATGGGTCGGGAATAGGGCATGGTGTATCTAGATCCTTTGCTTAGAATCTCAAAAAGTTGTAATCAAGATATTGGCAGAGTTGCACTCTCATCAGAGGCTTGACTAAGGATAGATTTTTTTCCAAGCCCCCTCAGCTTGTTGGCAGACAGAATCCATTTCCTTGAAGCTACTGAATTTGTGGCAGCTTATTTCATCAAGTTCAGCAGAACTGAGTCTCTAACCTTTAGACATTCTTTTTAAAGGCTCACCTGATTTGGCCAGGCCTACCCAAGATAATCTCTCTTTTGATTTACTTACAGTCAGTGCTTTAATTACATCAGTAAAATCCTTCCATCTTTTCATGTAAGGTAATTTAATCACTAAGAGTACCATCCCATCACCTTTGCCATATTCTATGAATTAGAAGCAGGTGGCATGTCCTGTCGGCTCTCAAGAACAGGGGATTATATGAGGGTATGGGTCATTTAGGGGTCATCTTAGAATTCTGCCTTTCACTATTGTGTTCACACACATGCATCTTTATGCAGCTGAATTTACCATTTCAAGTTGAGCTGCGTTGATAATGGTTCCTAATAAAAATTCTCTTTGTAACATTGGGGCCCTCCATAGAATCCTACCTTGAAGCAAGGATTTCCTTTTGAGTTAATAGACTATGCTATGAATTAGATGATGCTTTTGGTCTCAAGTTTATAAAAAGATGATACAGATTTTATTACATGGCTATAGATTGACTATGCCTATACTTTGAATTATCAGAAAGTAATTAACTTTAAGGTTATCATTTCAGAGAATCTGCGGATAATTAGTACATGGGGAGCTCAGCCTGTGATTGCCTGGATGTTCTTAATAAAAGATTCTCCTCCACCCAGTTAAATCCCCTTTGAGGTGAAGCCCTCTTCCTTGAGCCACCTGTCAGGTTCTGTTCCATGCAGTTACTGTTTCAGATGTGCGGACCTGCTCACAGTGTTGCCATTCTGATTGGCTAGAGTTAAGGCAGTGCTGCTCAGGGAGGGACCCCATGGTATGCTCAGATGTTAACTCCTCTTCCCTTGCCTTGTACACCGTCTTGGCCTCTTGCCCATGAGACTTCAGCACGAGACCTGGAGTGTGCAGCCTTTACTGTCTTCTACACTGAGAGCCTTCACTTCTCCAGGAGCTGTAGAGGTGATGTGAGTTAGCCATAGGCTTGCTTTTGTTTTCACTTCTTTCTGATGAATTCATGTTCCCAAAGGGCCCACACAACTTAAGCAAAACAACGTGCTGTTAGTTATGCCTTCAGAAATAGAAGATTGTTTTTTCAGCCAGGCTAAAAATGATGGGAGACAGGAGTCAAAGTTGTTTTCTGGAGTGTGATAGCAAGTACAAAACTTAGACTGTCGCAATCTTTTGGACTTTCACGACTGTTATTCGTTGGGTATGTGATGTCTGGCGTTTGTTGAAAAGGCAAATGTGTATCGTTTTTATCTCTGTGAGAATTCGTTCGTTAAAATTTTAACTATGTTTAGCTGGAGAGGGAATTCATTTTTATGTTTTGATGAGGTTTTCTCCCTCCTATATTTTTACCTCTTTTCTCTACTAATTTTTCCTATCATTAAATGCAAGTTTAAGGCTCTTTTAATCTTAAAACAGACAAGCAAATAAACAAACAAAGCCTACATGGTCTGACGTTCCCCACCAGCTACTGCCCTGACTCATGTCTTATCTTCACAGTCAAGTTCTTCAAAGAGTCTATAAAACTCTGTCTCTTCTTTCTTGCCTCTCATTTCCTCTGCAGCCTGCCCTGATCAGCCGCTGCCCTTGCTGGTTCACCGAAATGGCCCTAACATTTGCCCTCATGACTTCCTGATTATGTAATTAATGAACATCACTCAGTCGTCATCTTTTGACATCACTGACCATTCGATTCAGGCTCCTTGACTCTAAAAAACATCATGCTTCCCTGGTTTTCCGAGCTGTTAATGTCTTTTTCTCAGTGCACTTTATCCTTTCCCCTCCTCTTCTTAATGCCTGCCCCCCTCCCCTGCAATTCCCTCCCCCACCCCCCGTGCTCACATTGTTACTTCATAGACTCATGACTTCGTGCTTCTCTTGTCATGCTGCGTGACCTCGGGGGGATTTTTCATATACTGTGTTTTATCAATCGTGTTTACCAACGTCTCCCTCACCCACCAAGAGACAACTGCTACTTAAATTTTGTATGATTATTCTCTTGCTCTTCTTTATAGTTTTCCTACTTTTGTTTACACCTGTGTATTTTACAAAATACTACAGAGTGGCCTAAACCACAGAAATGTGTTTTCTCACAGTTCTGGAAGCTAGAAGTCCAAGGTCAAGGTGTCAGCAGGTTTGGCTTCCCCCCAGGCCTCTTTCCTGGGCTTGCAGATGGCTGCCTTTTTGCTGTGTCCTCACATGGTCTTTCCTCTGCACACACATATCCCTGATGTCTGTGTCCACATTTCCTCTTCTCCTAAGGATGCCAGTCACATTGGAATAGGGCACCCCCTAATAACCTTTGAATTTGTCACCTCTTTAAATAAATTTCCTATATTCAAATACAGTCACATTCTGAGGTGCTGGGGGTTAGGGTTTCAACATATACATTTTGGTCTTTTTGAGATTTTTCTATCTATTCTATTTTTATCAGTCATCTTTTACCAGTGACTCCTTTCCACATCATGAGATAACTGCTGCTTGAACTTTTGTGTAAATATTTTCTTGCTTTTCTTTATAGCATTCCCACATTTGTTTATATCCCTAGGTAATATTTTGTTTATTTTTGAAATTTATACATATGGAATCTTGTATATATGCTTTGGTGACTTGTTTCTTTCATCCACTGTTAGATTTTAAAAATTCATACATGCTGATACTTGTAGTTTCATTTCACTCATTTTCACCATTATTTAGTAGTCATGTTATAAATATACAGCAATAAATATTCACTTTATGGCCTATGGATACTTATTTTTTCTAGTATTTTTGACTGTTATGAACAATGCTGCTATAATATTCTGGCACATATCTCTTGGTGCCCAAGAATTTCTCTATTTAAGAGTAGAATTGTAAGATTGGAGGATATATAAATATTTAACTTTACCAGGTAATACCAAACTTTTCCAAATACATTGAGTCCATTTAGTCTCCTATCAGGCGATTTAGTTAGTTTTGTTCTACACCCTCACCAACACTGGGCAGTGTTCCATGTTACACCCTTTCCCATCTACAGTTTAATATATTTTGAATCAAGTCATAAACTGTTGTATAGGAAGAGAATGGTGCCTATAGACATTGATTTTGCCATAGGGATCCTGAGGATCCCAATTCCTTATTGGATAATTAGTGAAATACCAAGTTAGGCCTATTATCCATGTGGTTTAATTTAATTTAATATTTTTGTGTGAGATATCCATATTAGTGGAATTAGAATACAGTTCAAGTCCTATTGAATATATCGAGCCAACTGCAGTTCTCGAAAACACTTTTCATGAGAGTAAACAGTTTTTGATAATTCCATTTCAAACAAAATTTTTTTTGGTGACACTTAAAGACACATGCATGTTGACCAAGTTATAATGGATAGCCAACATTTTTATTTACTTGTTTCCCATTCCTTTCTCAGAAGTCTTTAGAAATAGCTTAATAAAGCAAACCCAAACATTACTTTGGGAGTAATTATCGGAAGAATGTTTATCAATTGGATAAGGAGACATTCATAAAACAGAACTTTTGGCCTAGGCCCTAATCCAGATAGGAAAGTGTCCAAATGACTTAAAACTTTCAAGTAGTAGAAAATGATTCTATGGAATATATCACCCATGGTCTGATTTTTTTCAGAAGATTTACAATATAAATCAAAATAGGCTATATTACGATTTTCTAAAAATGTTATGAAAATGAAATTTAGTTTATGGCTTTCTCTCTCAATTCTGAATGATGTCTTAAAAAAACTATTTGAACTTGTTTTGAACTTGGTATTTCCTATTATTATTTATTTTTTGCCCTAGGATATTTACATATTTATCTGTTTCTCAGATAACTACTATTAATGGTAATACCTCTGTTTAAAACTAATCATATTTTTATTTTCATTTATTTGTATTTTGCAGCCGTGTAAATGTCAACCTGACACTTAATTGGTCCAAGGGGGTAGAAATGATGATGAACTGTTCTGATAATATTACCATGCATTTAATATATTGCTTTACCATTTTCAAAGCACTTCCATATACAAGTGAGGAAACTGAGGTCAGTAGAGTTTAAGTGACCTTGCCCAGCTGCAAAGCGACTATTCCTATTTGATAAAAAGTTAGAGATCAGAATGATATTAGTAAGCACCAAGGCTGGAACAACAATCTTGTTCTCCTGAATCTTTCACTGGCACATTTTTCCCTGACATTCCAGGCCATTCTCGTGAAAATGATGAACAGCATATTGGCTGGTTCTGTTTTATACAAATTATTACTCATTGGCTAAAGATTTCACAGTGAAGTGAACTCTTTGGAAATAATAAAGATTACCAGTACTCTATACTACCATACACTTTCAGATAAAGGTGTATTTTTCAGCTTAGCCAGTTCTGTGTTTTATTTTGCATGGACAGAAATGACCTGTGTCTACCCATGACACAGAAACAGATTTATTCATTCACCACAATAGATAAATATAAACAGTTCTATTTTAGGAAAAATTGCAGTGTCCAACCTTTATGAGGTTCCAGAAACTGCTGGTTAATGGGAGATCTAAGAATAAAGCCTCAAGATTGTAATACAATGAATGGGATAATATATTAAAGTTGTAAGGAAGTAGAAAAAAATAATTACCTTTGGAGGAAGAACTGGGTATTCAGATTTACTGCTATGAGATTGCATGGCAATAGCCATACTTTGAAACTTCTACAGAAATTAGTGTTTTTTAAATAAACTATTACTTTGAGCAGGGTGCCACACATATCACATATTTCTTTATGATATACTTGGGATAGAAGCGATAGATATGCGTAAGGCTCAGTAAAGCTCGAGGAGAGAAGGCAAGCAAATGAAAAGGGAGTTGAAGAGGAAATGAAGATGGGGTTACTCCATCTGGCACTGCTGCCTTCCTCTTCTTCCCTTCTTTTTCCTGTTTCTTCTCTCTTCCACTCTCCCCTGCTAGGGCACTGGTTTGCAGTTTGATCCACAGTCTCTGTCAGCCATTGTTGTACCAGATATGCTCCATTCATCCCTGCTTCTGCCGGCCTTTGAAAACAAGTGCCGTGGCCCTGCTCTGTTTGTTGTCAAGAATGAATGGCTCAGAGTCGGAATGTTTCCCAGACGGGAGGTGAAGGGGTCAGTCTGGACCTCTGGACATTTGCAGTGCTTAACTTGCCAGCACGTCATGTGAAAGGAGGGTGACTCCGAGCGCTTCTGACGGCAGTTTGTATATATGCCGCAAAGCACCGCTCAGATCATGAGATTGCCTGTCAGGTCATCTGCTGTGAAATCCATTATGAAAAACACCCAGAAACTGATGCCTGACTTGAAATCCTTAGTTTACTAAATTGCAGAAATTATCTTCGGAAGGTTTTGTCACTTTTATATTTTTTTTTATAAAAAAAATAATGTTTGCAGTAATGCCTCATGCAAAGTGCTAGTTGAATGAATCTGTCACTGAAACTTCAATTCCAGATTACCACACTGCAAGATCTGCTATTATAAATGAAAACACATCTTTAGAAAGTTCACAACAGTTTGAAGTAGATGAGCTATTGAAATGCAGTAGAAAAATCTACCCTTTACAGATTAGTCAAACAGTGATTGTAGTCCAATATGTAAACACAGTCTCACTTTATTGTCAGGGTAAAATGGTCCTTAATGTGCTGCTCCAAGAGCAGGATAACATTACCTAAGCCTGCAAATAATGATATAAATTATCTTTAAGAATTCTTTTCTTGTGAATATGGCACAGAATTCAAAAGCAAATAGAAAATTGTTGCATTACCAAACTACTAGACTTTCTTGATAAGTTTTTTTTTTTTTTTAATCTCTGCAAGCTCCAAATCACAATTTACTGGAAGAATGTTACTGAGCAGTTCTTAGGAAGCCTTTAAAAGTAAGTTTTATCTCTTAAAAGGCCTGAAAGAGCCACATCCTTGAAGGGACAAGATCAAATGTGAATAAGCTGTTCTCACTTCCAGTGCACTGTGCTGTTGATAGGGTGGTAGAGGGGTAGGGTCTCCTTTTTTCTTTATCTGTTGTCCCTTCAGGACATTATTACTTAATGGTATTTTACTTCTAATGTGAGCTGTGCTTTTTATGTAATAAAGGTTGTATTTACTTAGTTTGCCAAATGACAAGAAATTGTGTTAAGGAGAAAGAAATGGGACTTATAAAATGGGAAGACTGAAGAAGAGAACCTTGAGAATCTTGGACAAACAAATCAGAAGCTTACTGGACTTGTAATTTTTACCCTTCAAGACCAGCTCTCTACAAGATTTTATATTGAGTGTGTTTATACTCAAAATCTTGAAATGATGATTCAACTTCTGAATTTAGTAGAGTTTTGCAAGGAAAGAGACAGAGAAGAAAAGGACTGAGCATAAGAAAGAAACTAAAAGTTCTTTTTGTATTGTGTCTAACCTGAATCATGTCCTCAGAGGGGACATGATCATGGCTATTCATTTAGATCTCAAGGCTGGCCGTGGCACGTATCGCTACTACACCTTTTTTTTTAAATCTGCATAAAGCAATTACCCCCATGGTCAGTGGCTTCAGAGCTGTCTAGACAACATGCTTCAGATGGTATCAGTGACCTCAGACACACCAGGCTAGCTCTAAATTAGTGACAAGCAGAGCTGGTGGAATGTATTATAGTAGTTATAAACCATAAGAAGGTATTTAAATAGATAGATAAGACACATGCAAATCTTTTCATTGCCATGACAACCATCTTGATATAGGTTTTCCATATGTAGCAAGAAGGGCAGAGCAAAAGGCACTGGAAAAATAGCAGGAACCTGTAATGAAAATGAACCCTGGTAGGGGATTAGTTTAGATCTTGGTCATTTATTAACTCCTAATGGAATACAAACTTCTGCAGTAATACGCTACTCACCAAGTGAGAGAATCATTATTTTCAAACCTCGGCTATAAAGTTCTCAGCTATATGATTACGTCCCAGGTCCAAGTTTTCACAAATGGCTCTGACTGATGTAAGACAGGAGGGAGGGAGCAGTACCACTGCACTACTAAATGCAGATTCTTTGGTGCTCCCAGAGAGCTTGTCAGAGAAGGGTTCGTCCAGTTCTCAAGTGGTAGACATGGGTTTAGTTGTTTGTGTTGATCAGAGAATCTAAAGAACACCTAAGTGATCACATCATGAGATAGTACATTTCAATTCAAAGCAGGATGGGATTTGTTCTTGTGCAACTACTATGATGGAGCAGAAAGGAAATTCTGCCTGCCTCCCTCCCTCTTTCCAGTTTGCTTCCCTCCTTTCTCCTCTCTCTCTCTCTCTGTTTTTCCTCCTGGAGTTCTTCATTTCCTCTAAGGGCCAAAGTAGTTTCAGGGCCAGCTCTACGCCCTGGTGGTCCTCCTGTGTCCTAGGAAGCTCCCTCCATCTGTGCTTCCTCCTGCCACAGATCTGCAGAGTGAACCCTGCCCTGCCAGCTAGCTCATCCCAGCCCTGATCCAGCCTGAGCATCTGCTCAGAGGTGAACGACGAGGGTGGGAGGACACAGGACACCTCCAGGTTGATGCTGCATTGTCCTCTGCAGATCACAGACCTCCACGAGGCCCTGGAATCTTTGGAAATATAAATGGCAATTCTACTTGCTACTTTTAAGGCTAAGACTGGTACCGTCGGCACCGCAGAGTCATTAAAATTCTTCAGTGAGATCTTTGTATGTACAATCAATGAATGGATTCCTTTTGACACAAACTGGCATTTCAGCACACAAGGGAACATTGGTAAAAACAAGCTGGTTTATTAATTAAAGTAATAATAAATAATCCCCCCAAACTTCAATATGTTTAGTGCAAATCTTGGTGCAGTCATCCACTTTCTGAGGCTGTTTTAAAAAGTGGACTTCCTTTGTGCTCTTTCTAGCGTGAAACCAGATCAAAGCCAAAAAGACCCTTTCCTATCACACAGTAACTTAAATGCTAATTTGATAGTAGCCCTTATAAACCAATCTATATAGGATATCATTTAAATATGGTTTGTTCAAAAACTATTTAAGTGGCAGCATACTATAGCAGGAGGCAGAGACAAGAAAGGGTTAAACAAGAAGCACCCTTCAGCAAAGCACAATTTAAAATCTCATTCATCAGATTCCACCTGTCCTTTGGAAGACATTCTAACTTTATAGAAATTGAAGACTAACCATAGCCTCGAAAACTGTTGGTATTAACACTGTAGGGCATCCTGTGTACTGGCGTCTCGGTTCCTTATCCAGAATACGTGTTCTGTCTGACAAATTTGGGGGGTGTTGTTTTGCCTTCAAGATACTCAGATGTTCCTTTTTTGACATCTGGGGTTTTAATTAACAGTCTTTCCATGTATTTAAAGCAAAATGAACTTTCTCTGGCCTGGACAATGCTGTGAAGCATTTTTATTTATGAACGCCATCCCTGTCATGTTAATTTGTACCACGTTTCTGATTTATCCTAAAGGAACACATTACACAGTGGATTTGGAGGAGTTAAAGGGAATCTACAGGGTGACTTTAATCTTTATGTCTTTATATACTTGGAGGGCATTTTACTGCCCCTCTGCACTGCTCTCACTACACAATCATTTTCTGCTTTAGAAATGTAGCCATTTGGATCAATAGTTACAGTACAATATATTGTACTTCTGATGGGGGCCTCCTAGGACAGGAGTTAAGAAGCGCAGGCTGTGGTGATTTCACCAAATGCCTGGTTATACTCTGAAATCTATTTAAAAAAAAAGAGTTAGCACAACATGCACAGAGTCAAATTTATAGGCATTCTAATGAAATTTTACTTACTCTACTTACGTATATTAAAATAAAATTAGGAAAAATGGAGTGCAAAAGAACATTTTGCAGCTTGAAAAACAGAGATTTTTAATGGGACATCAGAGCAGTAAGCAGTTAGAAGTAGCTGTCTTTTGGAATTTGTAGCTGCTGCTACCAAACACTGAGATTTTGGATTTGGTGTCTATTTCTAGATGTTGTGATGACTGAACATTTCTAATGTTGGAAAGAAAGGGGAGAAAAATCCCTGAGATGGCCACAGATGTTTGAAGAGTGTGATGATGGAACAAGCAAAGATGTAAAGAAATTATATGTCTCTTAAAGTGTTAAGTGTAGGCTGTGAGTTGAGGATTTTACTGTAAATTTTTAATCTATAAACAAACTGGGTTATCACAGCTGTTTATTGTACCGCTAGCCCTGATCCTAACCTTTATGTCTTTATTGCTTACATACCATTCCCTTGTTTATGTGTCTGTACCATTCGGTGCCCTTGAACTTGGTCCCTCGGAGCCCCGACCCCGGCATGCTTGCTCACTCACTCTGCTCACGTCTGCAATCAGTAAATCTGAGACAGGCCCTGGCTGATCGCCGAGCTGCAGTAGGGCAATTAACACAGAACTAAAGTGTCATTCCTGGCAGGGTGGGGAGAGTGGCAGACCACAGATGACAGTTCTCAGTTCTGAAGCTGTGACATCCAGGCCAGACCTGGGATTATAGGGAACAAGGGGAAAAAAGGAAAGGGGGAGTGAGGAGGGTGCATTTGGGGGGAGGGGAGTGTTCCTCAAAGAAAAGCGCTGAGTGGCTGCTCTTTGAAGAATTGTTTATTCCCTGTATCAGATTCCAGCTGTCTGACCAGTTAATTGGATGAATACCTAGAGGAAAACATTCTGTGCACTAAGTGAATTGGGGGAAATGGGCATCTTTCTTTCTCTTTAGAAGGAGAAAGTGCTTTTTCTTAAAAAAAAAAATCACCAACTCTCAATCACCTTTTAATGGTGTTCCTGCCAGACTTAGATTAAAAAAAGGAAAAGAAATATCTTTTATTAAGTGCTTGCCTCCCCCCCCCCACCTTTTTGCCCACTCACGGTTTCCCCTGCAGCCACCTACCTGCTCCAGCTCTGATATCTTAATAAAGTTAGTGTTGAATAGAAGCAGGCATCCAGGCAGCTGCCTGCTGAGAGGCAGCTTCGCTTTCAGCCCTCTCCGCTAAGTAGCTCTGGAGATCCACCTATACCATAAGAGAACGCTGTTCTTAGTCCTGAGGTCCAGAGGACCCCCAGGCCACCAGAGGGCATCGTGAATCCTGAGCTTGGACATCTGGGTGTCAGCTTCTTGGGAGCCGGGCAGATCAATTTTGAAAGCAAAGTCAGCCCTACTTGGATTGATCGCTCTCTCTCCCCTCCTTCTTCCCACTCGAGGCTTTGCTACTACTCCTGAAACATTAGAACTTTTCATGGGTTTGCTTCCGATTGTTAGGAAACCATAGTAATAGCAGCTATCACTTATCGAGTATTTCACTGATGTCAGGTGCTCTGTAGGCTGTATCTTATTTGTTTCTCACCAATAACAAATGAACAAGGAGACAAAAAACACAAAGCCTGTGTTACTCTCTTCACATTCCAGTTGAGAAAGCTGGGACTCAGAACAATCAAATATCTTGCCCAAGGTCACATGGCTATAAGAGGTCGAACCAAAGTTCAACCTATGCTGATGTCAGAAAATGTGTCCGTGTCTGTCAAAATGTGAGCCTCTGTCTCAGGTCTGTTCCACATTGGCTGTGAGAGCTTGAGACAGTCCCTTAATCACTCTGTGTCTCAGGTTCCTTGTCTGTAAAACAGGGGATAATAAACCCAGTAGGGTGGTTGTGAGGATTCAGTGAGTTGATGCTGCATATATGAAGTGCATGGAGTTGTGTCTAGCACATCTTAAGAGTCCTCCAGATGTAGTTGTTTTAGTTGTTGCTGTTGTCAGCATCGCCATCGTTGCCTTGCCTCTCTGATTATTTATAGTGAGGAGGTGAACGGATTAGCAGGTTGAGGAAGCCAGCATGGTAATTTGCACAAAACAATTTGCAATCTATAGAAGTGAGGAAGAAGGAAAATAAAGAAAAGACTTGACCTTTAGACACAAAAGGATTTATTTGTGAAGTATCATGTAATATCCATCCTGATAAATGTAGGTGATTTCAACTGTGAAGCGAGTTCACACAAGCAATGGATTGTTCAAAAGTAGCTCCTAGACTAACTTTTTCACGTGGATGATTTGTTAGTAATGTAGCTGATAGGGCTTTGGCATTGCTGCGTCTCATACTGTACAGTCTACTATGTGGTTGTGAAGTGAATGCAGTGTTTTCAGACTCTGCCTTATAAACATTGGAATGAGCATCTTGTCAAGGAAGATAAGATTCAGATTCTGGGTGTACACTTGATAGTGTGATGCTCTGTATTGGCACTAAGCGGACTGTAGAACCCATTTTAAGGATGAGGTGATGGAATAGTTAAGAGCTGTGATGTTTTCCCATCTGTCCCAAGGGACAAACCAGCCTCCTGGTTCCTCACTTTTCACATCACACCACACCATCCATACACCTCTATATTTTCTAACAATATGTAGAACTCAAGAAGTGACAGGTGTGCTCAGTATTTATTACAATATCAATATTGGTGTCGTGAAGCACTCAGAATGAAAAGAAAATAATTATTAGTTACTATTCTGTAGCAAAACTAAGCAAGAAATCCTGAAATTCTGATTTCAGCATTGAAGTCACTAAGGACTACTCCTTAAAAAATGGCACTGCTAGGAATCTGCCCTTAATGCATGTATTCATGTTTGTATTTTTATTGCCTTTGAAGAATTCTGAATGTGCCCATGGTTTAACTGAAGGGCATCACAATTGAATATCCCTTTACCTCATTCCCAGGCCTCTGCTAATTCTACTCTTACTTTGAACTCTATTTCCCTGACAGATGATAGGTGCTTTTCATAAAAAAAATTCTGTGACTAAATAAGTTTGGGGAATTCTAAATGGCGCAGTGCCTTCTTAGAGACTCATGGCAACCATTATTATATTTGATTTATAAAATGATCCAAAAGAAGAAAACTCTAAGTTTGGTTGGCCTCGCATTGCCTAATCTTATTGAACCATAGGATTATTTTCTAGAATAACAGCACATAACTGTAGCAGAATTGTTTGTTGAAACATCTGCATCCAAGTGCAGTCAAGGGAAGGAGAAGTGTGGATCATTCCTGTCGTACACAGCAGAGGCAAATCTGCCCACATGCCACTGGCCACACCTAACCTCACAGGAGGCCAGAAAATGTAACCTAGCTTGTGCCCAGAAGAAAGAGGAACTGTGCCTTGGGAATAGCCAGTTCCTTTCACCTTATATATCAGTTGATAACATCATTCTGAATGAGAGTTCTGCAACCCAGAGACTGTGTTCTGTGCCACGTCCTTTTACCTCCATGGAGTATGACTAGGTGCTCTCCAAACTGCTTTCAAAAAAAGAGCCAAGACCTACAAGTCTATCTTTAAGGTATGCTTGGTAATGGAGCAGACAGCATCTCTGCTATAATTTGATTAAGTAAAAGAAATGTTCTCATGGATATTATTTCTCTTAATTACAACATTGAAGAATTCATATAAATCTTAACTCAGAAGTAGAAGCAGAGAGAGATGGAGTTATGTGGCTCAGACACACAGATCTTTCTGCTGTTCCAGGTTAACACAGAGATAGAGTTTAGAGATTTGGAAGGGATGGTTGTTCATGACCCATTTGGCAGTATTTCTTCTATATCAGATGTCTCCAACCAGCTTTGGACCAGCAGTAGCTCACACTCAACTCGTGGTTGAGTTGTCTGATGTATGTTTGAAATGTAAATACCCTGAGCTTCAAGTTGAGAAAAGGATACACATGGTTTGGAGTTTAGGCAGGCAGGAAGCAGACTGGCATGCTGGTGTGATAGTTCTGAAGCCAGGCTTGCTTTTTCTCTGAGGCACATGTTCAGCTATTAGCCTGTGGGAGTAGATCACAAGGCTGCTTGAGGGTAAGACCAGGAGGTTTCTGAAAAAGAAGTAATGAGTCAGCTCTAGCTCTGTGACATCCACAGAGGTGATATCACAGAACTATGAATCCTTCATTTGGACCTGGAAAATATAGTAAAGACAGGTTTACTAATAGTTGCACTGACCACCATTGACCCTCAGTGCATGTGAAATAAATGATTTTGCAAAGGAAAAGCATGTCCCTTGGGGCCTTCTAGGTTATTGAAAATTCATCTTGAAAAGTTTAACTCTGATCAACTCATAATCATACCATTTATTGAGTTGGGATGTATCTTAGAAATAATCTAATTTCCTGATTTTGTAGGAGAGAAACTTAAATTCCAAAAAGGCAAAATGGCCTGGCCAAAATTACATGTGATTTGTGGCCGAACCGATCATAAACCTCACATGATTAATGGCATTGCCCAATTTCTAGGTGATGAGTTATTTCAAAATATTTAAATAATCCATTTACATGGCTATTTACTTAGCAAAGATAAACTTATAGAACACCATGAATTTAGGTGTTTTTCTTTCTTTCTTTTTTTTTCTTTCCAAAACGATTTACTGAGTGCTGTGGTAGGTGCTGGATTTATAGCCAGTAATAACAAAAAGAAGCCAGAGGTTGTTTTGAGGAATTAATGAGCTAATAAGTTGTGCACTTAGAATAGGGTTGGGCAAACTGTAAATGACCAGTGAATGTTCACTGCTGTTGTCATTGTCATTGTCATCCTTGTTATTCTTGCCTTTATGGAGTCTTAGTAAAATAGGGAAACATCTCCCCATTTGGTTTCTTCTCTGTAAAATCTCATTCCCTGTGCTTGTGGCTTCAAGAAATTCAGCTTATTCTATGAGAACCCCTGACACAAGTCTCTTACTCTTCACTGACTTCATTTCTTTGTGATTCCAAGCCAGAGCTTGTTTGGCAAGACTTTTCCTGGGAATATTTATAGTTAACAGCTGATTTGGAGCAGACAAATGATTTAAGCTTTATAAGCAGCTTGTATTAGTACTTTTTACTGTTGGTTTTTTTTTTTTTTTCCTGAATTGACTAAGTTTGCAATTGTAACAGCTACTAAGCATCCCAGCAAGAGATAGGAAAGGAAGGAGGAAAAGAGCGGGAAGCAGAGAGAGAAAGAGAGATCAAGAGATGATTACGCAAGTTTTAAAATTTAAAAATGTTAAGGAAGTGCTATGGTTGGTATTGCAGAGACAATAAAATGGGTGAGGTCCATCTTTGTCCTTAGAGGACTTTGCCATCTACTCATAGAGATAAAGTACACAAATGAGAAGATACAAAGCAAAGGTGGAAAATGCATGAAGCTCTGCCAAGGAGACAGAAATAAACTGACGGGAAATCGGAGGAGACAGAGGCTACTTGCTTTTGAAAGCATCAAGAGCAATGACCATCGGGCCAAAAACTCAAGAGGAAACAGGGTTCTAATAGCAGTTTTTTTGTTTGTTTGTTTGTTTGCAATAAAAATGCATGTTCCAAATTGCCTATTGTTAATATTGGTATTTATTTGTGCACTGCAAGTGCACCCTGTGCCTGAGGGAATTTCTCTTCAAGTGCTTCAGGTAAGACATTTCAGGTATAACAAAAGTGAGAAGGAGTGTAAACTCAGAGGCAACATTGTTAGGAAATGTGAAGCTTCAATGCTGAGCGACCATTCCGGATTCAAAGGCATTGGGATTGAAGAAGACAGAAATATAGATTGAACGAAGGGCCTTATTTTCTGGATAAAGAGAAGTTCTAGCAATGGCTACAGTTGTTTCAAGCTTTAGAAATTTTTACAAATGAACTTACGTTCTCAAACTTAGTGAATAAAACTGTTAAAAAAAATACTCCACTAAAATGGGAAGCAATCTAGATACATTTCATTTAAAATATACCATCAGCTCCATCAATCAGCACTTGAGAGTCACAGGGTTTTCCTCTACACAGTAATCATTGCAAACCAATGATTCATGCCAAATTACTGTACCTTTAAGTCATATGAATAAATGGAATGAGGTGCTAAGTTGATAGCAAATACCTGTTTTAAAGAACGAAGTCAAATGACTTTGATCTTCAGCCAGGTATTTTCTTCTGTTCATTTTCTGTTCCATTTGTCTGTCTTGATTCTTGATAATTGCTAATTTTTATTTCAACTATATTAAATGCCACCCTTGGGGAAAAAATACTATTTCACACCCATATTAATTTCTTCCTGTTGTGAAGACTATATTGGTATTAAAAAAAAAAACAGTGTCCACATGTTTCCAATTATCAGGGCACTCTGCACTGTTAGACAACTGGGTCCTTTACCTTTTATTTATTCATGCATTCAAGTATCATTGATTATGTACTATATGCCAGATGCTCTTAAATCTTGAAGATAAAAAGATTGACAAAAACATGTGCTGGTCATCTTTGCTACCCTTCCAGAGTCACCCTCTACTTTTCTTTTCCTTGCTCTATGTCATGGAAGCCTGATCTTTGCAGGCATTATTGGTCATCTTTGCTACCCTTCCAGAGTCACCCTCTACTTTTCTTTTCCTTGCTCTATGTCATGGAAGCCTGATCTTTGCAGACATTATCAACAGGTGAAGGAGAAAAAGGTTGGAGTGCTTTTTGCTCCCAGTCCCCGATTGTTGCCAGATTGTTTTGTGTGACCGTGTTCCACTACTGAAGAACTGCCTCCTATCAGGGGTTGCTTTCCCCAAGGCTGCCCTTTCTAGGTTCTGACACCTGCTCTTTCCCTCCAGCCCCTGTGGGCCAAGGGATGGTAGGGAAACTGCTATAACTAGGCCTGTGATACTACTGGATCCTTCTTGGTTTCCTTAACACAAATTTCAAATAACTCCTTTAAAAATTCTACTCAAATACTCAGCTGGAGAGTGGAGGCTGTTTTTTTTTTTTTCTCCAGTACTCTGATACATCATGTTTTTTCCCTTCAATCCTGAATGGACACCTATTTAATGTTAATACTTAGGAATTCTCTAGACCCTACTGGATTCAGATAGTTGCAGCAGCAGCCTGACTGATAAAAATAACCTTATGACACTAACTCCTCTTCTGTTGCAAATATGCTCATAGATTTTTTTCATCATTTCTAAATGCAAAGATATTTCCTGTCAAGTATTCCAGTAGGATCTTAATGGTTATAAATACTCTGTAACTAAAAATGCCCTTTCTTTTTAGAATATATAACAAAGGCACTACAATGGTTTACAAGGCTTGGAGCGGGGGTGTCACATAAGGCTATATGTGTGCTCTGATCTCCAGCGAGGCATCCAGTCTGTCTAAATGAGACCCATTGTAAGCATCCATTCATAGTGTCACACCTTCTCATGCCAGCATACTTGCACATCCACATGTACTTAGAAAACAATGAGAAATCCACATTGGCTTTCCTTTCCCCATTCACAATCTTTTCTCACTTACTGTTTATTTCCTCTTCTAAAGGCATGAAATCGCTCATGTTTTCAGAACGGAATTCTAACCATTTTGGGGGTAGTTCTTTACTGTTCTAAGATGTTCCTCCATGTTTCTCTTTTATCTTTTTAAAAAGATGAAGTCTTCCTAACCAAAGGCAGCATTAAAGGTGACTCCTTAATTCCATATTTCCTGAGTGGCTATTAAGATGTTTTAATATATAGCAATGTGTATTATTTTTCACATTGTCGTTGATTTCCTTCTTAATACAACCCAACATACTGCTTATTTTTTTCATCTTCTCCTGTATGTCAACGTATTTTTTTTGAGCTATTGATGGTGGCATCTCAGTTTCTTTCTTGAGAGGCTGTGGGTAATTCAGAAGCCATTAGCATGCTGTGTATGAGTAGTTTGAATTGCTTCTTCCCCTGGGTCTTACCTTGAACTTGCTACACTCAATTCCGTTCACCGTTGTGGAGCTTGATTACTTAACCACCTTTGGTCTTTCTGAAGTTCTTTGCCTCCTTATTCCTGACTACATCTATGTTTAGTATCTAAATAATTATGTGGTTTTGATAAATTTGCTTTCCTGCTATTTGCCCCATCTCTTAGGTTGTTAATAAACTTATGGAACACCAGTGTCACTTTGATCCAGAGGCCATCAACTAATTTCTGAGTTGATAACTGGTAATTTCTCTCAGCTTTCTTTCTTTTATACAGTTTTCAATCCAGTGCTGTTAGAATCAATGATTTTTTTTTTCAAAAAAAGATACCGAAAGAGTCAAACTCTTATTATTCAGTGAAAATAAAAAGTTAAAGCTATTTTGAAGGTGAAACCTACATATTATCCTGACTCAATATTCTAGAGCTTCTTTTGAATCTCAACCCATGGCTATCATTTTGCAAAAGTACAAGTAAATCATTTCTCCTTTTTTTTTTTTTTGGTTAAAAAAAGACATTTAAACTTTATTAACAGGCAAGACATTATGGGATATAACTTAATATTAAATGCAATTTTCCAGTTTGTTGAGATTTAATCAAAAGTCACATTTATTGAATATTTACATGTGGGACACACTGTACTAGGTACTCTAGAGCAGATAAAGTAATTTAAGGCTTAACGTCGTACTTCCTTTAGAAGGGAAGGTAAAGCATAAGCAAAGATTTAATGTATAAGCCTACAGGGAGTTACATAAGAATACATGTAGCATTATGACAGGATTCCAAAAGATGAATTACAAGCGATTTTAGGTTTCATTGTCAAATTAATGTTAGGAGCAATAAACACTAAGTGTTCTCAGAAGGTCTTATTGTACCAGTTTCATAGTGGAGTGGAAAGAGCATGGACTTTGGAGTTAGGCTTCTGCTTAAATTTTCTCTCTGAGTGAGCTCTGGGCTCACTCATCCAACTTTTTAAGATCACAACTTAGGTGGCTCACGGTTGACACATGATGATTTGTTCAAAATTAAACTTTGATTCAGCCTGTTTTTTTCCCTCATTCACTTCCCCTCAGCCTCCCACATATGACCAAATACAACTATACTTCCAGTAGTTCAAGTTAGAAATGTAGAAACTATTTTTGAGTTCTTTTTTTCCCTCAAAATCCTCACATTTCACCCTTCAGCAAATTTATCAAGTCCACCTCTAACATTTGAATCACTTTTCTGTCTTTGCCATGTATCCCCTTAGCCTGGCTACCATCATCTCTCACCTGGAATATAGCAACAGCCTCCAACACATCTTCCAACTTCTACCCTCAACCCATTCACCCACCTTCCACGTGGCAGCCACTGTAATTTTCTTAAAATTCAAAATTGTAAAAGTTTGTCTCTTGATTAAAATCCTTCAATGACTGTCAGTACATGTAGAAAAAAAAAAAAAAGAAATCTTAACTCCTTCCCAAAGCTGACAAGGTCCTCCATGGATCAGGTGCTACCTGACTCTTCAGTTGCACTTGTGCCACTCAGCTCTCCCTACCTACAGCCACCCTGGTCTCACCTCACATCCTCCAATCTGCCAATCTCTTTTCTGCTCATGGTCTTTACACAAATTGCCTCTGTCTAGAATAGTCTTTATATGGCTTGCTCCATTTCCTTTAGGTATTAGACTTCCTGAGAGAATAATTCTCAACCACACTATTTATATTCCTTTTATTTTCTACTTTATATTGATTTTCCAATGGTTCTTGTATTTCTTTCCATTATTTTTAGTAATTTCTTTGTCTTTCTCCTCCATTTGGGACATCATCTCCAGGAGGACAGGGATTTTATGTCTTGTGCACAGTTCCATCCATAGTACCTGGTATGTAGTTGGTCCTCAAGAAATATTAGTTAATTGAATAACTAAAGAATAATAAAATAAAAATTTTATGGCTCCTATTGTCATTCATTTGGACAGTTGTCACCATTTGCAGCTTATATTAGCATTTCTCTGAACCTTTCTAAATTAAAGGTCATTTTCTATAACCCCAAAATCTCCTCATATCTTAATTGGAAGATCTTTGCTTACGGATAGCAATGACCAAGGAGTTTAGACTGAAAAAAAAACACAGAAGCGTCTTAAGCTTTGTGAAACGAGAAGTTTAGTTCAAGCTTCAAGTAAGTGATAGTAGATTAAAAATACTAAATAAAATCAGAGACAGTGAAGAGAAAATTGCATTGTAGGAATGTGGGTCTCAACCACTTCTAGGTAAGATCCCAACTCAATATTTACACTAAAATAGTTCCACATGTGAGCTGGAATGATGCCATACTTGATACAGAATACGAGAAAGTTCTAAGAATGCTTTCTGATGGGTTTCCACAGTCATCTCCTAAAGAAGGGGGAGCGTGGAGTGTCACTACAATAAAAAAGAGAAGCCCTGGGGGAGAAATAGCTTCCTATGTTTCAATGAAACTGTGTACTAGTAGCTGGATTGCTAACACTTGATGCATTATTATCTGCCAAACCACACTGTTTTAATTATTGACCATGGCTCTATTATTCTTCTATAGAGTTTCACCTAGAAGTGGAAGAAGTCAGTGAATTTCCTTTCTGTAAGTTAAAAGAGACTTGTAAGTCCCAGCTCCATCTTTGAAACCTGGAATTTACAGTGAGACCTCATTCTTTTCCCCTTGGCATTATCCCGCCTGTCATCTTTTCCAGAGATTGGTCCTCTTCCATTTTGTTTCGCCAAGGTCTCAGCAGCCTTATGTTGCAAAGTGATGCCATCCAAGGATATCAAGGTATAGCTAGAGTGTGACCATAAAAATTACAAGGTGCAAACAAACACTGCAGGCTGGCTGCATGTTTATCAGCAATACCCAGAGACCATAACACACAATCTAATCAGCAAATCACCTAAGTATAAGTTGTCCCATTGGCCACCCCAGGTGAAAATGAAACAGCTGTTTAATTTAGCTTTTATGAAAAGAACTCATATCCTGAATCTTTGATGTCTTTATTGCTATTGCAGTTTATTTATTTATATTGTTTTGATCTTCCTTGAGATCATTGTGTTGTTCTAAAATTGTGATCCTCCAAGTGTATGACATGCATTTTCTATGGTGGTATGGGAAATAACTTTAGAGGGTACTTGGATGAATTTCAAATAATGTAATAGTGGTATATTTATTTTTAGGTGTATTAGAAAACATATATATAGCCATCAAATCCCTGACTTATCTCTTAGAACAAAATTAAGTAATGAAATGGGAGTTGATTTGAAGTATTTTTATGATAGAGTAAATAATAATACGAACAATACTCAGATCTCAACAAGAATTATGAATGTAGTAAGTGACTACCTAAATTTTGGAAAGCATGGTAATAATCTCCAGTCATAATCTATCTTGATTTATGACAAGGATAAAAGAGGTTGAGCAACTTCCTTCTAATTTGGTGACTTGCAAAAAGGAAAGTTTTGCCTGAATGGAGCCCCAATTAATAAATGTCTTTGCAGCAAAAAATGCTAAAGATGAAAGTGGAGGGAAAAAAAGAGAACTGGGATGGGAGAGCAAAAAGGGGGAACAAGAATGAAATCGGGGTTCTGACTGTAATAGGATACTTGTGTGCCAGGCCGGTAAGTGGAGGAAATACGATTTGGGGACCTGGACTATTCAAACTCTTAAAACCTCCCAAGAAAAGAGCTTTTGGTGGGTCTGAGGCTATGTGATCGCCAGCCACAACTAAATGCTTTATTGCCGTCTGGAAGTGTTTATTTTCTGAACATAAATTCAGGGGACAGATTCAAGGCATGTCTAGAAATAAAGCATATCATCATGTGAGCTGAGCTGACAAGGACAATTTACTGTACCCTGCATTTGTTCTGGGCCAATCGAGGAGAGCCGGTGATTAACATTCTAAAATCCCTGCTGTTACGTTCTGATTGTCCCTTCACTGAACTTTGGGATGGCATGGATTAACCCCTGAGGGACTCCAGTGCAGAGCCCAGAGCTAAGAAGGGACCCTTGTTCTATCCCAGAAGATATATGCAGCATTGGGCCGTTCCTGTGTCAACAGGCTGGGCTGATCCTGTGCCTTTGAGGGCCCTGGGAAGAAAGGGGCAGCCAAGAGCTGGGCTGTTTCTTAGAGGCTTTTGCTGAGAAAGCTGAGGTTTGGGATTTATGGGTTAAGTTCACATTTAATTCTGCAGTAAAGGTGGGGCAAGTGTTCATGCTGATTGTTTGAACAGGGACTGCAAGCCTGTTAAGTTGGGAGAGGCTGGAGAAGATAGTGTTTAAGAGCATGAATTCCAAAGACTGGTAGGGCTGGATCTGAGTGACAGCCCCATTATTTATAGCCATGTGCAAATTATTAATGCATCTGACCTTTTGTTTCTTATTTACAAAGCAGAGTAACACTAATTTCATAAAGAAGCTGTGAGAATTAAATGAGATAATGTGTGGAAGTGTCTGGCTCAATAAATACTGTGTCCCATAATTATTGTTATTTGTTATTATTATTTTGTTCACATGTTGAGCAATAAGGATCCACAGAGGAAGTTTTTTGCTATTTTCCTGGAGGTATGAGTGTTATTTTACACACTGTTTTTAGAAAACCTAATCTCAGCTATAGGTGGCAATGTTTAATCCATTACCAGAGTGTATAATTTTGAAATCTTTTCCAAACCTTAAGGACATTAGATTGAAAAAAAAAAAAAAACAAAACCTTCAGTTTCAAAACACCTCAACACAGTAAATTTTAGAACAGTCTATGGAGGCAAATTCACAAATAGCTTGTAATCACTTTGATGTGCAACATATTAGAAAAAGGAGCCTAGAATTAAGTTGAAGTTGTAAAAAGAAATTGGCCAAGGTAGTATGATATATTTGAAATTGAGATTTCAGTGTGTGTTCCTTTCCATCATACAAATGACTGAACACTTAAAGTTTGAATGTGCTTATGATAGGAAGGCATTTTCTACCACTTCTGTTTTGGGTTCTCTTCCACAGCTCACTCCCTTCTGCTTCCCTTGTTTTGCTCTAACAAGGAGCAAACATCAGAGTCAGAAGTCAGACAGGTGGAAGGGGGATGGGATGAAGAAGAATTGCAAGGAAACATTTCTCTGAAAGGACGTAACTTACACTCTTGCATGATTTTTCCTAAGAGACTGCTGAGCATCCTCCTGAGTTACTGGGTAGACAACAAGGATTTTAGAAGCATGGGTTTTTTTATCTTACTTAACATTAGTATTTGATCCTTTAACTTTCATCTGAGAGACAGAGAACAATATCATTGAATTTGGGAGTGGGGGGAAAGCCCTACAAGTCTTTACTGCTATTTTAAAGGTTTTTATAACAGCTGTTTTCATGGGAAGTTGATTTGTGAACTGAGAGTATCCAAGGAGCAGAGTTTTCCTTCCTTCCTTCTTCCTCCCTTCTTATGTTCCTCTCTCCCACTCTTCCTTTCTCCCTCTCTTCCTTCCTTCCTTCTTGCCTTCATCTTCCTTTCTACTTTCCTTCCATGTGTCTTCTGATTTTATCTATCTGTGAAGATGAGCCTATGTTTCAAAGTATACTATTGATTATTCTTTATTTTCAATTGTGCCTCATCTTAACTCACGTAAAATAGGGAATAACCCAAGTGGGATGCTAATTCCTAATTTTGCTAACTTACTGCGATTATGTTTTTTTACCACATCTGAGTTAGCGATGCATTTTTCAACTATCTATATGACTTAATATGACTATTATTAGAAATATACAGATATTTGGGGAACAAAAAGCTGACTAAATGGCGTATTTTGTTTCTCTCATGGATAACTCCACATATTACTATTTCTATTTAATAATTAACATTCTTGTTTTTAAGATATTAACAATTTAGTCTTCATCCTACTTAATCTGCTTTTATAATTAAAAGCTCAGTGTGTTCTATGGGCCTTGTATCACTTCCACATTAATTGTGATAAAATGTTCAGTAGAATGCCCTGATAAATATTTGAAAATTGAGCAGAAGGAATGTGGAAAAGTACTTAGTGCTTTTAATTGATATGCTGAACAACATTGGTTGTAAGTGGAACTAATGCATTTGATTTTTTTTTTCTTTTATAGATGTGATTTAAAAATTGTGGTTCCTGAAATTACCTAAGTTGACTGTTTAAACTGTAGAGTGTCTGTGTCTCTCTCAGCAGTACTTCCTTCCTTTTTCTTTTCTTTTTTTCTATAATAAGCAATTTACTAGCAATATATTCAACTTAGTAACCAAAGTTCATTTAGACTGATATAAAGATGTTACTAAAATCTGGCTCACCGTGACCTATTACTGCCCTTCCCCCATTTCCCCCCTTACTTTTCTGAAGTCCCCTTTCTCATTTTGCCTGAGTCAGTTATGTTTTCCTGAATTAATCTCAGGATTGAGAGCCACTGGGCATCTTTCACTTTGATGTAGTGTCAAAATTCAGCTTTGGAACTGTGCTGTTTTAGTCACTTACATTCATTTAGTTATACATATATATTACATATATATATATTATATATATAATATATATATAATATATAATATATAATATAATATAATATATATACACGTCATACATACCTACATATATATTCAGATTAAGAAAGGTCTTTTGGTAACTTCCCTATCTTTTCCATTAAAATTTTCCTACTTGGAATTTAGTGGCCGCCTAACAGCTGTTGAAGTCTTCCCCATGGGCCGTGGTATTCTGGATGCTCCAGGCTCTTTGGGATTTAACTGCTTGCATCTCTGGCCTCATCTTCTACATCACTCCTTCCCTCCCCTCCCCCCGCACCAGCTTTTGCACCTTGTGATTAAAGTGATTTTGCACTTTGGTGTACTCATGCGCTCTCTCAAGCCTCTGTCCCTGAGTTCAGAAGATGTCGCCTCCCAGTACCCTTCCCTGATACTCCAGGGCAGAGTTAGGTTTCCTCACTCACTGAGGTCACACAGCCCTGTGTGCTCTCTATCACTCTGTACCATAATGGCCTGTTTACTTGGCTGCCTTTTGCATCTGACTGGAAGACCCTTGAGGGAAAGATCTTGTCTTTGAGCTTCCATTCCTCAGTACTCAGCAGAATGCTTGCAAGTGCTAGGATGTAATTTTTGGTTGAGTGAATGTGTGAATGAGCATACTGTAATTGAATGAATGAATTCTCCTGAGTGAACGCCACAACCTCCAAAAGACTACTAAATTAGATTACCTGTCTTAGAGATCATCGCTTGCTTTTTCTGTTTCTCCAGGACTAAGAAAAAAATTAAGCTAATGACAGTTTTCTGGTATCCACTAGTGTTTTCAGCATTCTAGGTATAAAAAAGAGATGAGAGACAAGAACCTTTCATTAGGGAGTTTAAACTTCCAAAATACATCAGGTCACTTGACACCGCTGTGGACACTGTTAAAAACAGAATTATTTGCTGCGTGTTTGAAGGCTGCTCAGCCATTGTTTAAGAACTGACTGGGTGGCTAAGACAGAGTGGGATTTTTTTTATTAGAGGCAAAAATAAAGCCAGAAAAGACCTGAGATGGTACCATTTCTACAGCTACTTTAGATACCCTTAATTTAGGAAGACTGACCAAAAATGTAATGTTGGCTCCAGCCTCTCCCTGCAGTTTGTAGGCCTTTGCCCTCTTTTCTCCTCTGTTTATATATGAGTACTTTATATTTTTCTCTTGCCTGTTAGGAAGTTCTAAACGTGGAATTTTGGGAATTTTTTTTTAATGTTATAGTAATGTAGTGCGGCTATCCCAGCTTTCCATCAGAAGTGGCAGGCAGCCAAAAACTAGAATCATTGTTTGCAAACTCTAAATATAGAGTCAAGATTTATATGAAGAAAACAGATATGTCTTGTTATAAAACCATGAATAAGCATTGGCACAAACATAATAGTTTATTCTTCCTTGATACCGCTTATTTTAAATAGCTATCTATCTTTTCCTAAGATACTGTAGAAAGATACATCACAGAAACATTTGCTTCAGCTCAAAGTACCAGAGGGTTGGTTGCTCTTTTCTTCATGCAGTCAAGACTTCGTTATTTCTAGGAGGTGATGAGGGAAACAAGAGCCTAAAGGTGATTTGGTCTTTCTGCACTTCAGATAGCCCATGGGGGTGTTATTATTAATAATGCATCATATTCATCTTTAGGTCACTGTTGATGTGGTTTGCTTTTTTATTCTGGGTTTGCTCTAACTTTGCACAGAGGTTGCCTTGATCCGGAGACTTCTTTGGCCTTTAGTTTACAGGATGTCACGTTCAGCAATGAAAGAAGTCTCTCCCATACCCCATCTGTGCTCCTTTCTGCTTCCTTCCCATCCTGCCCCTGTGTTTTGATTTCAATCCCCTTTAATCATTTCTGCTTGGTCCGCAATGAATGGGCAGCAGGGGGAAAAAGACTTTCAGAAAGAGTTAAAAAGGATGGATGAAATTCATACAATGTACACCATATGGCCTGACAGTTTCCAGATTAGGTAAACATTTCTATCGGGGATAAATAGTCCTGTATATTGATGTAAAGAAATTGCATGAGACAAGGGCATATTTAGCATAGTTACGCTATGGAGTAATGTTTGCTCAGTGAGAGAAATCTGAAAACTCAAGGGCAAGTGGCAGGGGGCAGGGGGCAGGGAGCAGGGAGGGGGGCCTTGATACAGCCCAACTTTTGGAAGAAGGGGTTAAAAATCATGAGTTTTTGGCCAAAGTAAATACTGTCTCCTCTAAGTTGAACATTTATAATTTTTTTTCAAATGTATACCCACATATACACAGACACACACTTGCAGGTAATTCCCAACATTCTATCATCAGACCTCCCTGAAAAAACAGGATTAAATTTTATCAAAACCCATTTCTGAGTGGCCCATGCCTGCAGAAAGACACTTGCAGTGGCTGGCAAATTGATGCTGGGTGGATTATCATGAGTGTGTATGCCTGTTTGGGGTGTAGACTGATCTTTCCTTGGTGAACAGCCCCAGAACCATAGATTTCATTTGATCTTTGCAAAGGCTAACATCTGTCTGCTGTCATTTTAGTAAGATTGATGACAGGCAAGAAAGGAGAGGAGAGGGAGTCGAGGGAACAGAGAGCTGGAGAAGGAGCTCGGGACGGCCCCAGTGGCAGTGGCCGAGGCTGCCAGGGGTCACTGCTGTGAACTCTCTGGCCGATGAGGGCCTTGGTGGGAAGCAGCCGAGCCCCACACTGGCAGTAACTGTACTGGGTTGTTATAGCTGATAGCTGGAACTCCAAGACACAAAGGCGGCATTTTGCACCTTATATATCTTAATAGATTACTCACATTGCAGGCAGCACCAAGCTAAATGTTATGACAGCCATAAGAATGTAGTTTACTGTTATCTTAATGTAGCTGGGCAGCACAGGGTAAAGCCATCAAAAAATATATATTTTTTAAGTTTCCAAGAGAAACTAACTGATACAGACATGGAGCTATTTTTACCACGAAGTCCTGAATTTTGGCAAACTCCTTTCAAACCATAATTTTAAATATATACACACATATTTCACATATGCATATGTGTATGCATCTCTGCACATTTGTATATGCATTTCCTCTACTTGCTAAATATTGTTTTTCTTTCACTACTTCCCTTAAATTGTTACGTGAACACCATATAGGGAAGAGTCACTTTAGATATTTTTAAGAGATGATCTCGTATTTGGAGCTTGTCTACCAAATAGTAAGCATTGTTTTTGAAAATATAAATGGCCCACTTGGGTGATTTGGCATGAATGAGTGAATAAGTGAATAAATGAACAAATGAATGAATGATGACTTGGACCTTCAGTCGACAACGTGGGTTAAATATACTACCTGCCTCCAGTTTCTCTAGGCACACACACCTGGCAGGAAGACGCCTGTACTGACCTTTGATGCAAATGAAATTTGATGAGGTTAAATACCCCACTGCACAGGGGGAGTCCAGGGACAGCAATAAGACCTATTTCTGTGCATTTGCTTGTTTTTGTACTGGTGTGGTCAGATGTTTGATTTGAACTTGCTGAAGCAGTGGCTGCAGGGAGTGTTAGACTAGTTTTGGCCTTTATCAGCAGGAGGCAGATTCCATGAATAGAATTTAATCCAGACACATAGAGCACTTTCCAAATTTAGTTGGAAAGTTAAACAAGTTTGCTTTATTCAGTGGGAGCCCTCAGGGCCTTAGGATTCCTCGTGACATCATGGTGATGACATGATAGAGTGGCTGAGTTCCACAGTCCGGTTTATGCAAATTCCAGAACCATCCAGAAAGCAGCCTTAAAGATTAAATCATCTAGTCCCACACAATTCTACAAATGAAAAAATGGGTATTTAAAAGAATTAATCTCCAAATATCTTGCCAGAATTCTCTTTTAATTTGGCAAACAAAGTTGTGCTTTGAATGAGTTCATATAGAGCCAGATCAGCGGTGAGAGAGAATGAATGTTTAAACATTGGGAAGGAGTGAACACACAAGTGAATGTAGGTTGCTATTTGTACAATATCGAAGAAATTGTTTAAAAATTGTCAAGGCCTGTAGGTTATAGTAAATTAGGGGACTGATTTATACAGTGTCAGTCAGTTTTACTACAGTTTGGTTCACTGAATTGTTCCGTTATTTGGGGGAATTTTTGAATGTGTAAATATATTCATTGAAGTTAATTATTTTTTAGCAGAGGGTGGGGAGAGCTTAATTATAAATATTACTCCTTTTTTTCTGCAGAGTACCAATATTAGAAACTGCCTAGCTGTAACATAGCAGGAGCATGGAGAATTAGCTCTTCTGCCCCAGTGGCCTTTTTACAAGTGTGTTCCCAAGTTTTCAGTGGCGAATCCTGCTGAATGAATCAGCGGAAAAGATTCCACCGAGGGTGGGGGAGTCTCTGGCTGAGACTGGGAATTCATAAAGACTTGGTTGATAGGTAATGTTTAGTTTTTGTTTGTTTGTTTGTTTTTTTGTTTTGTTTTTAAGCATCCTCAGCAGTACAGTATGTAATTTATATAACTGCCTTAGTCAGGGTCCATGTACATTTGAAAGGATAAGTTTAATTCGGGAATTTTCTTTTTTTTTTTTTTTTTTTGTAGCTTGAGCAGTGTTAAGAGGATCCCCAAGGGATGGTGAAGCATGGAGGTCCTGGCACCTGGGGATGTCTGAAGGAGAAAAGGGGGACCAGAGCACCTCAGAGCTAGACCCATTTGTAGTGGGCTGAAAGATGGTCCCTCAACAGATATGCTCTTCCAGATCCTGCACATGTGACCTTACTTAGCAAAGGTCTTGGCAGATGTAACTAAGTTAAGGATCTTAAGATGAGATCATGCTGGATCATCCAGCTGGGCCCCAAATCCAATGGTAAGTGTCCTTATAGAAGAGAAGACACAGACAGAGGGGAGAAGCATGTGATGACAGAGACAGAGGCTGAACTTCTAGGCAGCTACAGGCCAAGGAATGCCTAGAGTCACCAGAAGCTGGAAGAAGCAAAGAATTCTCTCCTACAGCCTTCGGAGGGAGCATGGCACTGCTGACACCTTGATTTTGGGCTTCTGGCCCCCAGAGCTGGGAGAGAATAAATATCTGTTGTTGTAAGTCTCCCAGTTTGAGGCACTTTGTTACGGCAGCTCTTGGAAACTAATACACCATTGGAGAGGGACTTACTTCCAGATAAGAGCCACTGCCAACACAGCTACCAGCACAGCTCATGGGGAGGAAGCAAGGGCAACATCACACATAACGTGTCCCCTCCCTCTCTGATCTCTCACTGCTGCTTCCCATTGGCCAAAGTGTATCAGAAGATGGGTACAAGAGAGCCCCAGTGAGATGGTCCAAGGAGGCCAAGCTTTGGGATGTGGAACAGAGGAAAGAAGGATTTGGAGGGGAAACAGAAACGATTGGGCACAGCAGGGATACAGCATGTATTCCTTTGTAACTCAGTCTCCAAAAGTAAAAACTTCATAATGTCTCATTACTCAGAGATAGGCTCAGAAAGTAAATTCAGACTCTCAGTTATCACTGGTTTGGGGGAGCCCGCCCTCAAGTGAGGGTGATGATAGTTGTGAAATGTTGGGGGTTTGGTTAAAGCTGAAATTAATGTGTTTAGGCTCATCAAAAGGGCATGTATTTTAAAAGGCTGAGAAAAAAATAGTTTTGGAACTATATAGGGAACTCCAAGCAAATATGAAACATAAGAAGATACACACAAAATGATGTTTTCTAGCTGCTCTGCTACATTCTTTCCATGCTCTGTTATACTCTGCTGCTAGTCAGTTATGACTTTTTATATGTTCAGATTTCTAACTGTCCAGTCAAATGAGGATTTGAGCTTCTCTGTGAGAATCTCAAGCCTTTTATGCTTGTAATTAGTTTGCTCCTGAGAAATGAGAGGTTTCATAACTTTTATCATAGAACTGCCTATATTTCAAATTATATTTGAACTATATCTCAGAACTTCACGCCCATTCTAGGACAACCCACTTCCCAAAGTGCAGGCTTTCAAATTCTGCGTGAACATCTAACATCCCAAAGTGGAACAGTAAACATTTAGGGAGACACTACAGAAAATAATACTCAACACATTATTTTCTCAGTTTTAAGGTTTTCATTTGCAAATGTTTATTAGAAATGCTGCTTGCTAGCTTTGATATGATGTGTGATGAGGTCTAATTTAGCACCAAGTTAACATTTTACACATTTATTTTACATTTTCTGTGTCAGTTTTTCATGGGAGCTTACAATGAAAATTCCTATTTCTAAGCGCTCTGTCACATGAAATTTTTAAGAAATATTGCCCCCAAATTCTGCAAGAAGTGTTAAAATGAGCAGCGTCTTTTCCTGGACCTTCATTGCTGTAGGATTTTCCCAAAACCAATGCATTGTTACAGCACTGGCCTTTCTATTAAAAGTAAAGTGTTGATTTAGAAAAAATTCCTCCTTGCAGAAGTTAGCGATAAGCATCTCTCTTACTATTTTTACTCTATTAGAATAATGGAACACACGTAAGCTTTGGAGTCAAGGAAACCTGAAATTGGATTATGACTTTGTCACAAACTAGAGGAACTTGCTCTTTTCTAAACCTCAGAATCCTTAGGTGTAAAATAGCCCATCACATAGGGTTGCTACAAAGATTCAGTGAAATTATGTAAGCAGAGCTTCTCCTACTGTGCCTGGTCCATTGTAGGTGCTCAGTAAATATGTAGTGATTAATAGCTTTGCTGTTAAATAAGGATGCCCAGGAAGATGAAATGGAACAAACTGTTGTGCCTTGAAAAGCTGCTTTTGATTTTGTCACCTTGGGCTTCCTGGTACTCCCCTACCCCCTTCCCCCGAACCCCCGCCGTCTGCTCTTCTGCAGCCTTGTCTAGCTTCCTAATTTATCTCCCCTCCCTCTTACTATGTTTTATTTCCACCCATTCTTACCCTCCTCTGGCTGTTTGGTGCCCAAGAGAGAGCCCAGCATGAGGATTTGGCTGAGTGTACGTGTCCCCTTTTCCCTCCCCAAATTAAATGCAAGCTCTGACTTGGCAGATCAGGTCCATTTTCTTCAGCTCCACAGGACCTGAGTGGGATAAGGAGCTGATCTGCTGCTAATTAGAATCAGTGACCCTGGCCTGATTCCAAGGTTTAGAAAAAGACAGAGCTACCTGTCCCAGCACTGCCTGGTACTTGATACCTTTTCTTCTCGAACCAAATTGATCCATTTATCTACACCCTGGAAGTCCAAATAATCAACTGTCTGCTGGGTAGGACGGAACACATGCTCCTGAACTTTGCAGTTTGCACATGTTACGACGACAATGCTTACAATATGGTGGGTAAAAATTTGAATGGTGTGTAGCTTAGAGTCAGGCATTGAGCACAGATGAAAATATTTGTCTGTGTCCCCCTTTTGGACAGGTGACAGTTTCTGTGTCTGTCAAGTGTTTTTCTCTGGTAGATTGTTCAATCTTATTAAAAAATCACTTGTGGGAAGGGCAGATTATCCCAGGCAAGCCATTTGTATTAATCTGGATCTATTTGGCTCCTTATAATTCTGTCCTAACAGTCACTTCCTGAAAGAAATGTCTTTTCTTGGGGTTTTTACAAAATATAGTAGGAGAAACTGCTGATAGAAAATTTTACTTTATAAAAAGTAAAGAATTAGTTTAGAAAGCAAAAGAACAGGGCACATGCATCTCAGTGACACAGGGAAATATATGGATATTATGGGTTATCACAATTTCAACCATATTTGAGGCAAAGTATTATGTTCAAGTCACAGGTGCCATAAGTATCACAAAGTTTGTTTCCTACTCTCTGTTGTAGTTGAACTTGAGGAGAAAATCTTCCTTCAAGAAAATGGCCTTCCTTCCAAGGGCTGGATATCATTAGATATTGCCAACAGGGGTGTTATCATAAAATTATTAAAACCTCTGTTCTTTCCTACTGGAAGGAGTAATTTACATGGTTCTAGAGAAGTTGACAAAGAAAAGTGTGAATGAGGGGGGATTATGTACCTACATCCAGTTGACAAACGATGTTCCAGAATGCAGAGAGACTGGGCCAAATTAGACGGCAGGCTACTTGCTTTCCTATTGAGAGAAATGCTACGAAGGCTTTGCAATGGGCAGTAGCCCCTTTACAGTCGAGGAGGGGGTTGGCGAGGACATGAAGAGGGGATCCTTTAGAATGTGGGTATGTGGAAATTTGAAGTGTGTGTGTAGAAGTTAGAAGTGTGATTGTGTGTGTTGTGTGTGTGTCTCACCAGAACCAGGAAAGTACTTCAATAGCAACACAAACAAGCTTCAGATTCAATGGTAAGGAAACTCACCTTGTAACAGAATGCTATGTAAAACCATAAGAAGTCTCATGACGCTCTTCCATGCCCCCATTTTCCTAATATTTAGATTGGTTCTAGAATGTGGTAGAGAACACTTGAACACTAATTCTGATGGAAAATGCAGAGTGTTCCATTTAAATTATAGATCTACCTATGTTCTTAAAGTATGATATTCCCTCTTGCGAAACACAAACAAGAACTCAGATCCAAGCAGCGTGCTAAAAACTCCAGCGTTTTAAAAGAAAATCACATATGCGCACAAAAGCCTTTCACAGGCCCGGCAAAACCCTAACCATCTAGCCATCATTGATGCTACTGGGAAATCTGATAGTCTTCTGTTTGCAGCAGAGGTTTCTCTTGTCCTCCCTCTCCCACTCCTTTATTTTTTTTATTTTTTATAGTTTTAAAAGCAGAATCTTGATTGGAGTTTTGATGGGAAGTCTTACTGGGGAGAGGAGAAAGTATTAAATCTAAATCTTAATGGGTATGTGTAATAACTACAATATTTCATCTTTCATCCAGTATTCATTGCCACTCACCACGGGCCTGGCATGGCGCTAGGTAAGGGGCTGCATGGGTGAACGGGACAGAAACTAGGTCAGATTTTGGTGAGGGAGACTACAGAGAAATCAGAAGATTTTTAAATGGTGAGAGAATAATAATGGCTAATGTATCTTGAGTCTGATATGCTAGACAATAGTCTTAAGTGTTTACCATGTGCTAATTTATTTAATTCTCATAAACACAGGCTGGACATACTTGGAATGGTCAAAGTAGGCTGAAATGGGGGTGTATGGTTGGGGAGCACTAACCTAGGCTTTGGGGACACTGAAGACTCCATATTAAAGGTAAAATTTACTGCCACTTTAGGCAGTTAATTAGCCCCAAACATGTTGAGAAGCACTTTCCAAGCAAAGCATCAAGTATACCTGTATTTCAGGGGCTGAGACCATGATACAGCCAGCCTTCCATATCCGCAGGTTCCACATCCTCAAATTAAACCAACCATGAACCATGTAGTTCTGTTTATGATCCTCGCGTGCTTGAATCCGAGGTGGAGCCCATGGATACGGAGGGCAGACTAAGGGACTTGAGCATCCCTGAATTTTGGTAACCACAGGGGTCCTGGAACTAATCCCCTACGGATACTGAGGAATGACTGTATATATTTGGGACTGCAATTACTTAAATTTCACTGGAGCCAGATGACAAGGGGATCAGGGATTAGACATGAATCTAGGGAGGTAAGCAGAGGTTGTTTGGTTCTCAAAAGGTAATGAAACACTTTGAGGACAATATTGAAGAGAGGTTTTGGTATTTCCTTCCCCTCTTCACAAGTGCCCAGGTGACCCCCCTCTGTGTGCAGTGCACTGTAGATTCCAGAAGCTCCTGAAGGCTGAGGGAAGGAGGAGGTTTGTCAGCATCATCCTCTCTCTGTGCTTGGCATCACTGTTCTTGCTGCTGCCATTGGCTTGTCTACAGGGAGAAAACAGAGATGATTCAGCAGATTCTAGCCTGAGTCTCTCTAGCTAGTTTCAGGGATGGTCTGATGCACCCTCTTAAACCTCTGGGGGCTTGTCTTCTCCTCTACACATCTGTGCTCTTCTCTCCCCAGCTTTAGCATAAGATACACAAGGTTAAGAATTAGATCATAGACCTTATTTGTCACTCAACATATTGTAGTTTCTCCAAAAATACCCACTAGTTTGTTGGCCATCATGCTTCTGGAAAAGTTGGTTATGAATCACATGTTGCTATCCAATATATTTTAATATTTAACCATTCTAGTGCTTTTATGCAGTAAAATTATTTTAATCTTTAGTAAAAACATACTGGCTTAAAATATGAGCATTGTGCTGAACACATCGAAGATACTCAAAAATTGCATTCTAAATTGAGAAATAAATTTTGGAATTTAGAAAGTAGGTAATAAGGCATGTTGTTTCTGAATTATCTATAATATACAGAAATATGTATATATGAAAGTTTTGTGAATGAATAGACATTAAATGAACTATATTATTTTATTTATTTTAATGTTACTACTATGAATCTGTGGAGACGGAGAGTTGAATGGATCTCTTCCCACCTGGGTGCCATCTTGTGTAAAGTGAGCTTTAAGTTCACATGAAAGAGCTTATCAGAAAACCTCATGTGCCCCAAACTGGTCAATGTCAGATTTTTACCTTATAGATCTGGTGTTTTTGTCCTAGATTTCCAGGATGGGAAGATGTAATAAAAGGGCAAAAATGGAAAAAAGAAGCAAATGGCTTCAGATCTTCCCATATCTCAAATGGGAAAAGAGAGAAGGGTACACGGTCTTCTGGGCTAAGTTTTCTGAGTTCCAGATAACAACTATGGATTTCCTAAAATCTTAGTTTCATCTTTCCAAAGAAAAAGTATAAGAAAACATTGTTAATGATGAGCAAGAGTGATAGCAAGAGGGGATTTTTCCGATCAGGTAGCTCTTACTGAATTGCACATTGGGTGTTTGCAAATGTTTCTAGTAGATAAATGGTAGTTATACCACTTGCAACATCAGGCTGCACAATCTTGGTCCTGTCAGCCACAAACCAGCCTAGAAGAGAATGAAAGTAGCTAGTTGTAGGGTGATGATGTGTTTAAAAAATATCTATGTGTATGGCATGTGCTGAAAATCCACAAGTGCCCTCTGCATTGGACAATTTATACAAGGGTCCAGAAATTGTGATTTATTTTTTAACTATCAGGACCACTGAACTGTGCTTTGTGGACCAAGGAATGGAACAGGGCCCACGAAAAAGGACATGAGTGGCCAGAACTGGCTCAGCTGCACTCACCAAGTGCTTGTCCTCAGATGGAGACCCACGGTCGGCTCTGTTAGATGCTATTTTCGAAATCTTCACAAAGGGCTGTGCAGTGATTATATGTATTCATGATGTGCATAGCGTGTGCTCAGCTCAAAGGATATTTGAATGATGCTTTGAGAATTATTCCTAAAAAAGGATTCAGCATCTGTAAACTGCTTCGTCTTTGAGAATGGGAAGAAAAAAAAATATGGCTTGATTTTCTTAAAAAACAAATCCCAACTCATAAAGCAGAGCAGCTTCTGTGAGATAGTGTTAATGCCCTATTACCCACCTAACACACTGAGGCATAATCACGTGCGCTCATGTGCACAGAATCACAAGCACACATAAACAACTGGATGGCATTGGTGCTTTCAGTTTTCTTTATTTTCCAGCATATTCTAAACAGTGAAGGATTGTCACCCAAAAACAGTCTCGTTGAGTCTAAGAGAACTTTTGCTATCTCACAACTTCATACCCTGTTTAGTTTTTATCCTGTCACTGACGAGAAGTTATTCATTGACTACCTATTACAATGTGCAAAACACTGTCCAGGTGACACTTGCTGTGCACAAACTCATGGGATTGTGAACTATTTGAGAATAGGGACTGTATCTTAATCGTACGTACACTCGGCATGAAGCCTGAAACATAGTGGACACCTGGTAAAAGTCCATTGAATAAATGAATACACAACTGTTCCTTCTCTCTCCCCCATTAGTTTGCAATTTATTTAAGAGACCCGATTCTTTTTTTTCTTTCTTTTTTAAACTCCCTTTTTATCTACCTGAATTAATTTGCTAAGGAGGTCAAGGTTGTTGTGTTAAGACTATACTGAAGGTCCTGCTCTATAGATTTCCTCTGCAGTGCCACTGTGCACCTAGATGGGGTCTGTTACTTCACCCCCTTGAATGTGGGTTGGTCTTTGACTGGTTTGGGCCGTGTGGTATGAATGACAGTGTCGGTGTGTCTGTTCTGAGCCTAGGCCTCAAGAGGGCTTATGTTCTTTTGTTCTCTGTTTTGGACTTTTGCCCCATGAGAGTGTTTCCTGACTAGTCTGATGGAGGAACAGAGGTCACATGGACCAGAGCCAGTTCATCCCAGCTAAGTCCCTAGATGAGCCAGGTCCCCAGCTGACCTGCCAGCCAATCGCAGGGACATGAGCAAGGCCAGCTTAGAGAGGCAGAGCTACCCAACCAAAACATAGAATTATAGCAAAAATAGTGTTGTACGCCACTGAGCTGCTATGGTTGTTTGTTACGCTGCATTTCTGTGAGAAGAAATAACTGATACCAACATCTTTAAGGTGATTTTCCTCCTGGCTTTTTCTTTACTCTTCATGGTCTGTTAATCACATTTTCCCAAAATCTGTTCTCAAGAAAATTTCTGATTTCAGTCACTTGTAAATAAATGTTAATTTAATATATTACTTATTTACAAGGTATTAATATTTTAAGCATATACTCTGACTGTGGAAAGCAAGGTCTTACACTATGTTAAACCAGTTTATTCTCATTGTTGATCAGAGAGAGGAGATGTGGCCGTGTCATTGAATGCCTAAGAGTAGCAGTTGGGCTCTTGGACAGCACAACCTCAAAGACTTCTAACCTTGAGACAAGGCACCAAACCTTTACCCTGTCTAATGGTCAATAATGTTGCAGTCACAATCTCTTTGCCTTCTGGGAGCTTTTAATCTAAACATATCAGCAATGTCTCAATAAAACAGCAGAGATGATAGAGACAGCTGTGTAGAAGTGAACCTGTTCATGACATTATTTATATTTATTCAAACTCAAATAGTGTACTGAAGTTCTAAGAAGTTGTTTTAAACTTTCAGATCAAAAATAACTGATCAGTAAAATGCCTAATGTGTATGCCTGTTGATTGCACCAATTTGGATATGAATGAAGCACTCTTGAGAGAATGTGTAAAGACAGCAGAAGTGCAGTGGGAACATTTTATTAGCAAAAATATAGTAGACAGAATTTTGAAATAGGAAGACAACTTGTAGAAAGAAACCAAAACTCATCTTGTTCGTGGAGGATGATTTGGCACAACAGAAAAGAAACATAGAAAGTAACAAGTAAGAGAAAAAGTACTTGTTTCATAATCTAGAACATCTTCCCCAGTGAGCTGAACATCTCTGAGCTTCTGAAGTTAGGATTGCAGACCCCAGCCAAAGAGTGGTGGTTTGTAAAGAGTTTTGCCCCTCGCTGTGTTCCCTTAACCCAGAAAACTGCTGCAGCACTTCAAGAATTACAGATCTTACAATGACAGTTCTTACTGAACAAATATTTGCACTGTTTTAATTTCATGCCATCGACATCAACAATCATTTATGGAGTGTCCACAGCATGCATGAAGCATCAGAGTTGATACAGGTTTTACAGAGTAGAGAAGATAAGGTTACTGTCCACAAAGAAGTTGGGCTGTACGAGTCCATTTGTTCACTTAGTTCAATCATTTAATCAATCAATCAACCAGTCTATCCATCAGCCCATCAGCAGCAGCTCTGAAACATCAGAACCCTGCAGTTCATTCTGTTTCTCTGGGCCTTGGACAAGAGCCTAGTGCTTTCATGTAGTAGGCGCCAAACAGATATTTGTTGACTTGATACAACGACTCCATATATTTTGACTGACTGATGGACAGCTTCCTGGGAGTACTGCCAAGATATCAGGGAGGAGCAGGCTTCTGGAAAAGGACTTTCTCTTCCTGTGGTATCTGGACCTCTCTTTAAAACCGACTCTTCAGCTAAGAATAACAACAGGAGTTGGGAGCTCCTTTTAGGTTGCATGATTTGGGCTTTCATCCAAAAGCGAGATACAACATTGCTCCTGTGTTTCTCAATTTTATTCTCAATCCTTGTGGTGTTTAATGTGCATGCCTAGGTCCTAGCAAAAGTAGTTTTTAGAAACAGGTTTTAGTCACTGGTTTGATCTGGTCTAGATTTTCATAAGCCTTAATTTTGTCTGTTATATTCCTTGCTTCTCATAAATATATTTAACTACTACATCTTCTGTTTCAATTTATTTTCATTTGACAAACATATTTCCAGTAGATTTGCCCCAGCCAGGTGCCCAGCTAAATCAAATATATGATTTAGGGAATTAATGAGCTCTCCCATAGAGCGTATGTTGCATTTTGTCCCTCACTGGATCCTCCACTCTATGGAGGGCAAGGGTGATGCTCTAAGGTACTCTACACCAAGATTAAACTAGGATTAAACTGAGTAACAACAGGCAAACAAGATCACTTTTACATGTAAGGTATAATGAACAAACCATGTGGATTGGACTAGATGAAGCAAGCCCCACAACAAAACTTGGTCTTGCTCAGACACACTTAATTTTAGATCAACTTTTATAGCAAACAGTTGGTGTCCTACCTAGATCGCCTCAATATTCACCATTCTGTGCATGCTGAGGGCTTTCTACTGTAAGCACCCGACTCTGCTGGAGAGCGTTCTCAGGCTGTTGGAGTATGTCCAGCCTTCTTACGGGGTAGGCAAGAATGCTAGGGTGCCAATATCTGAGTGCACTCTTTGCCAGTGACCAACAGGAATTGGTGGATAAATACAGCAGCTTTTTTAGCCCTCAGGTGGGACAGCTCTGCACGTTCCACACTGTCATCCAGTGGTCTCCAGCAGGATTGAGATCCAGTTGACTGCAGTGGACATCTTGTGAACACACCGTGCTGGCTTCCTTTCTTGTCTGCTTCTTCACTCCACTCCTATGTCTTTGTGGGATCACATATTGAATAAATCCTTATCTCAAGCTTTAGTTCAATGGGAACCCAACCTACACAACTCTTACTATGAATTCAGCATGTAGAGAGATAATATCTCAAGGAAAGCCTGGCACAATTTAAAAAGAGTCGTCATGGTGATTGTTGCTTCCCTTTCTGGTTAGTTTATTCCATATCTGAATTACAGAAGTGCTACTACAAAACCTTAAAAATATAATATTTAAATTTAAACATTAAATTTAAAAAGATATTTTAAAGTATGTTTCCTTCCTTCTTTCCTTCCTTCCTTCCTTCCTTCCTTCCTTCCTTCCTTCCTTCCTTCCTTCCTTCCTTCTTTATATGTAGTTTCTGACTTATAGCCAAAAGAATGAATGTCTTACATCCTTGAGATGAACTCAGTACCATCCTCATTGACCTAGCAAGCCATTTTTTCCATGATGACAAGCTAGGATCATGCCTCTTAATGACGGCTGCAAGATTGTCTTGTTAGGAGAAGGGCTAAGGTGGGATCGTCTTTAATGACAGTGAAAGCACCTCATAAAACCTGACTCCTCAGTTTTACAGGCATGAGTCTGGAATTTTAGCAGATGTAGACTTACTAAATCAGTCAGTCAAAAATTATATCAGTTGAAGTGCAATGTTCCTGGCAGTCCGAAAATCCTGAACATGTAGGTGACTTGGAGGGCGTTTCATTAACTCTTTAATTGGTCGCTTCAGTGCTAGAGGCAGTAGCTAATCGCCTGTAGGTCACTGTAGTCCTGGAGCTTAGGTAAATGTATATTGTCGTATGTCAAATTTTTATATGATTCCTTTGCACAAGTTGGTAAAAATGATTCCCACATGATTAAAATTAAGACAAGGTGGGGTGAGTGATTCAATTAAAGCCCCAGAGCCATTGCACCAATTATCAGATATACAAAAAACTAATGAATAGCTGTAACTACTTTTATCTTTTGCATCCTTGTTCTTCAGTCCTACATGCCTCATAGAATGCCCGGAATTCTTTTCAAGTTCTCTGTGGCTGGATGTTGGGTGGGCAACTGGTAACTGGAGCAAAAGTGCAGGAAGCTCAAGATTTTAAAATACATGTATACAGAAACTCTGTGGATGGGGATTTAAACTGAAACTAACCAGATGAGAAATTCGAGAGGTCTTTCCATAGCCCAATGTTATTTTGAAAACGTCCGCAATATTTCAGTCTTCATGGAGCAGGTATTATTTACCAGGGTAAGTGATGACAGGGAAAATAAATGGGATTTGTCAGCCCCAAAACATCCTATATTTTACATCATTTATTTTACAAATCTCCAAACATTCTCAGGAAGCATTATGTTGGAGGCAAGGGTGAGAACTTTGTGATGCCGTGGTTAACAACAATTTTAATTACTTAATGTTGACATAACAACTGAATGCGTGTCTTGCTTATATAAAATTCAGCAATGAGGTTGTTAAAAAAAATACATAATATGTCAGATAGGCTGTGGGCATTTATCTCCCGAATTCTATGTTTGGAGTGAAAGCTGTTCACATTCAGCCCTGACTTTATCCACATACAGAAAGGAAGCAGCCTTTAGTCAAGAGTAAGTAGCAACTTGAGGGGAGACTCAGGGTCTTCAGAATCCTGATTTGAAATTAAAATCTTCCTGGGAATGTGTCAGGAAACTAACAACATCTAACCATTTATAATTACTAACTCTCATTAACACCAGTTGCCAGGAATTTTACATATATTGTATTTGACACTTTAAAACAGCTCTGTGAAGGATTACTATTGTCCCATTTTAGAGTTGAGAAATCTGAGCCTCATAAAAGTTGAATAATTTCACCAAGGTTGTCCATCTATAAATAGCAGAGAAAATGGTCTCACGTGGTTCTACTAATGCATAACAAACTTTCCTGAAACATTATGGCTTAAATCAAAAACCATTTTATTACCTCTCATGATTCTGTGGGTTGACAGGATTCAGTTGATACTGAGTGAATCTGCCGACAGCTGGACTTGTGACTGAGCTGGAAATCCAGGATGCCTCACTCATGTGCCTGGGGTCTGCGTGGGGTTGGCTGGAAGGCTGAGCTGAGCTGGGGTGTGAGGTTGGCTAGGATTCTCTCCTCCATGTAGTTGCAGAACCTCTTCCTCTCCACGTGGCCCTTCCATGGGCTATCTCTAGCAGGGCAGCTGGATCACTTACCTGGTAGCCCAAGGCTCCCCAAAAGCACAAAAGGAGGACCGGTAGGGCTTAGACCTGAATCTGGCATTGTGTTACTTCCAGCACGTTCTATTGGGTAATACGTAGCCATGTTAGATCTATCGCAGGGGCAGTGGTGATGCACAGGGGGCGTGAATACCTAAAGGCTTTGCTTGGGGTTATTCTGGAGATTCATTACTGCAGTGGGTGATTCCAGAGCAGATAACGCTTTCACTAAGCATCTGCACTGATGCTTGTTTGTTCATGAGAACAGGGATTGTGCCAGCATTTTCTTTCTTTCTGCTTTATCTTTACATCTCTAGCACCTGGCGCAATATTTGGAACATAGTAGGTGATCAGTCAATGTTTTTTGAATGAATTGTTTTGAATGAACTGGGATCCTCATATTATGGAACTGTTATAGATGCATGTTTGCAAGATAACTTCCCTGAGAATGAGTTTGGGTAGACCTGAGTTGAATATGATGAAATATAACTAATTATTCTATTGAAGGCTAAAGATGACCAGGAATGAATAGATCATTCTTTTGTGTCCTGGAGCATCAATAACAACAGAAACAAAAAGATTCCAGGCTTTTCCTAAGTACCCACTTGAGTTAATTCTTTAATTCTTTTCAAAATGCTATGAAGTAGATACTGTTGTTTTTCTTCTTTTATAAAATAGGAAACTGAGACACAGGAAGGTAAAGAAATATGGCCAAAGTCACACAGCCTATGCATGGCATGGCTAGGAATTGAATCACTACATTATCCTGTGTCTTTATATTGTCAGTCATGACTGTCCTACATTTCAAAGGTGATTTTTTTTTTTCAGACTAGAAACTGGAAAAGGTGTATGTGACACTCTGGTCAGGAGGGTTGAACCAGGACAGTGTTTCATTTTGAAGAGTTTAAACATACTCACCCTAGAAGTTCAGAAAACATAACAGAACTTATAGGCATTTGGCCCAGGAGCCTGGGAGGAAAGCAAAAGCCATCTCTGTCTGTGGTTACACCAACAATTCCCAGACGCAGTGTTCTTATTGAAGGAGGAGCCCTTTCTTACGCTCAGCAAATAAGGCCCTGCTCTCCTTTTATCGGAATCCTTGAAAAGGAAAGCTAACACATTGAAAATTTGACTAGTTTTTAAGTTACTTGTAGTTTCCGTCATTATTTTCTTTTATGTTTTACCGTTTACATTTTGGTCAAGTTTTGTGGAGAGCCTGGGGCTGCCTCTGTTGCAGTGAGAATATCCAAGTGTCTTTCTCTGTACTTGAGAAGGGGCAGCACAGGAACCCTAGTGAGGGAGGGGAGGTGGGACCGTTAGGAATAAGCGCAACAAAATCTTAGAGGGGAAATGCAAAGTGTAAGAAACCTTGAGAGAGATTTTTTTTTTCTTAATTTCATTTTTCAGAGACAATTTGGAGTGGTCAGATTTATGTTGTGCTTTTTAAATGGAGGCAGCTTAGAAGTAGATAACACAGTGACTCACATAATAATGTCCATTATATAAGTAGTCTGTGCCTGTGAAGACAGGAGGGTCTCATGGTTTTCAGGCCACTTCTGAAGTGAAAGCAACACTGAATTTTATATGTATGGCACACACCCTTCTGAACTTTGGGAAGACTGAGTGTGAGTGGGAGGATTCACATTCCTAGACTTGAAACCCTTCTTTGAGGTGATCTCACAGAGAGAAGGGTAGGTATCTTGGACTTGGTAACCAAGCTGAGGAGGGAGGCTGTTGCCCCTAAAGGGAAAACCAGCCACGAAAGTGAGGGATTGGACAGCTGGAAAAAGCGGACTGCTAAAAATGCTGAAAATTATAGGTGTAGGTAAATACTGATGGATTGGCTTCTCAGTTCTTTCTGGAAGTCACCATGAACCAACCCAGAAAAGCCCAGACATGTAAAATCTACAGGCAGTATTCCCAAGGGAGGAAGATAGGTCATTTGTATACCTTTACGTCCTTCCACCCCAGCCAGGAGTGCAAGTTAATCCCTAACATGACCTCCGAGGCCATCCCCACCTGAGCTTTGCCTCATTGACTTCAGCAGGATAGAGACTGGATACTCAAATGGTCTTTCATTAAAAGAGATGTAATGAGCATGACCATTCATAGGCGATTATGTAAGTTGAGGGGTATAGAAATATATAGGATTAGGGATGGAAGCTGAAATTTTACAAATATACAAATACAAAATACCCTCAAGGATGCCAATTTCACATTATTGAAAGGACGTCATAGATAGTACTTGAACAATGGATTGATTTGAAAAGCAGTCAATAGTATAGACAATCATAAATCTTTGCTCTTAAAAAGTACTAACACCCTTTCACCAGAAATAAATACTATGAATATCTACTTCAGTCAGAAACATTTACTGAGAAGCTGCTATGGGCCAAGCCAAATTTCAGAGTCAGGCACCCAAACCGTTGTAAAAAAAAAAAAGTTTACTTTCCAAGTTCCCCGCAACCCTAAGCCTTTCTTTTTCCTTTTTCACCTCAAAAAAATGGGAGCTAGAAGATCTGATTAAAGACTGTTGATTCTTTTATTGCTGATCACAGCGACAGAAAAACAATCCACCTAGCTACAGGGGTCTCTTTAAAGAGTCTCCCTAGAGCACTAGGACGCCCCCCAAAAGTATTGAAAGTGTATAGACAGGGGTGATTTAATTCTTCCTCACAGCTTTGGCACTGAGGCTAACGTGACGGAAAAGGATTAGGAGTTACTCTGATGAGGGAACTTCAGGTCTCTAGAGAACACATTCCAATATATCAAAACCATACAGAGACCGTTTTTTGGCTGCCCTTTCCTGAGGTGTCTAAAGTTCAGTCATGGGGACCTATCTAAGTTCATTGGTGGACAGTGAGGTGTGCAGCCATGGGGCACTAAGAACTAAAAGCAGCTCTACATTCTGTAACAGGAAGCACAGTGTGAAAGGTAGCCAATCAGTTAATCCAACAATGAACAGGAAAATCTTTATGGAGAACGTTCTGTAGTCCCAGAACCATTTTACATGCTATTGTAGGAAAGGCAGCATAAATTTGTCTAGTAGTGGAGACAAAACAGAAAAACATGAGTGTTTAATAATAGAGAATTTTGATAGTAACAGATAGTATAAAAGGCCACATAAACATTTACTAAACTTGGAGGGAGGCAAGGATATTTGAAGGAGGAGACATACAAATCAGGGTTTAGTCCTATTGATCTTAGAAGATAGGAAAAAAAGGTAATAACTCTCAAAAAGTAGATGGCCCTTCAAATCCTAAGTATCTCTCTAAGTGGCTTTCTCCTCCTTCCCTTCCTCTTCCTTCTTCCTCTTCCTTTTCACAAGAAATGACTGTATGGATTATTCTAAGCATCCTTCTTTCCTCTTAGTGCTTTGTTATTTTTTAAGAGAGCCCTAGAGTAAATGAAACAAATTCCTGGAATTCTAATGGATGCCTGAGGTTTACAGTTGAAAATCAGAGTTTCCATGGCTGTGGTAGGAATTCTGTAATATGGATTAAGTGTGGAAAATGGGCTACCCTTGAGAACTCTGTTTCTCAAATGGGAGATTGGAATTCAGGGAGTTTACATCTGGTAAAACTTCCTGGTGATCATTATAATGAGGTAGTTGACTAGAAAGGTTATGATTTTGGCCTGGCATATTGGAGCACTCTAATGGCAATGCTTGTTAGGTGCTCAGCTTGAAGTCTGCCATTGCTACGTTTTGACAGGGCCACCCCATTCTTCCTCCTGATTAAGCTGATAAATCGTCCCTTATTGCTGTCTGATAAACTGAGGAGGAGAGAAGTTGAGAACCTAGTGCCTAGCACTCTCAGCTGCTAAGCTCCCAACACATTGCTTAGACTGGGAAATTATTGTCCTCAATTATAAAACCATTTCAGAGTTATATTTTTTGAAATCAAATTTTTTCTTTTCATATTTAAGGAGAGGAATAAAATGGTAACTTCATGGAGAATAGCAAATGATCATGATCTCAAAATGACTTCAATCCTGGTTGGACACTTTGATTGCCAATTTGCTCAATTGGCCAGGATAGCCCCATTAGACCTGATGCTGTCTATGTCGGGGATTGTATAAATCATTTATCAAAAGTTTAATATGGCTCTTGGAGTCATTTCACATTTCTTGAATATCTGTTAATTTAGGATTTTACAGATTTCTCTATAAAGCAAGATATTATCAAATTGTGATGAATGTTGATTCCAGTTTTCTGACTCCCTCAGGCAAATTTTAGAGTTGAATAACATAGCTCTAGATCTCATGTTCTTTGCCTCTGAATGTTTATCATAAGACGTTAGGTCAGAAAGGCCTTTGAACTCATGTTAGTCAATCATTTATTTGGATGAAAGTAAAAATACTCATAGCTTAAATTTTGCTGTTGGTTTATTTACTAACATGTCTTCAAAATTTGACTTTTTGAGACTATAAGAAGGCTTAAGACTATTTTATAAAGCCCTAAAGCCCAAGGAAGAAAATTTCTCTATCCTATAAATATTATACTCTAATGGGGAAAACAGAAAATAAATTCAAAAATTAATAATTTTAATGAGTCTTACAAAGAAAAACAAATCAATTAATGGGATTAAGAGTGGCAGGTGTGGGGGCAGGGAGGCTATTTTAGAGAGACGGCAAAGAAAGCCTTCTACACTTGAGCTGAGAAGTCAGCTGGATGAAAATCTGGAAAAGATAACCGCAGGAAGAGGGAACAGAAAGGGCTGATGTAAGTCATCATTGAGAAACTGCTTTAAAGCATTATTTAACGAAAGATCTTGAAGTGGACATTGGAGATGGGGGTGGGGTGGTCAGAGCAGAGCCTCTCCAGGAAGTTATGGTTGAACTTGGATGAATCTGTAGAGAATTATACCAAGTGAAAAAGATGATCCTGAGATTATAAACTGTATGACTTCATTTATAGATCATTCTTGAAATGACACAGTTGTAGAAATGGAGAACAGATTAATGGTTGTCAGGGGCTAAGGGTGTTGGGTGGAAGTGTGTCTCTATAAGGGCAACATGAGGAATCCTGTGATGCTGGAAATGTTCTGAATCTTGACTGTCAGTTTTCTGGTTGTGGTTTTGTACTACAGCTTTGCAAGATACTACCATTGGGGGAAACATGGCAAAGGGTACACGGGATCTCTCTCTGTTACTTCATATGTGAATCTACAGGTATATAAATCTATAGTTATCTCAAAACAAAATCTTAAATATATGAAATAAACCATCACAAGAAATGTGGTGGAATGGCAGTGTATATAAAAGAGAGATAGAGAGATGGATATAGATATATATATATAGATATAGATAGAACCTAGACCCTTATCTCATCCATATACAAAAATTAAATTGATCTATGTAGTTCTAAACATTAAAGTTAAGATTATAAAGCCTCAAAAAGCCAATAGGAGAATATGTTCATGATGCTGAGTTAGCCAAATAATATTTAAACATGACACAACAAACATTAACCATGACAATTATAGATTGAACATTATTAAAATTAAAACCTTTCTGTAAATCAATATGTAGACCATTAAGAAAACAAAACACAAGCCATAAACTTGGAATAATTTGCCTAATACATATATTTCAAAGAGGACCTTATTCAGAAAATATAAAGCTCGTCTAATTAAACAATAAAAACATGAATCACCCCATTTAAAAAATGGGTCAACAACTTGAACAGATACTTTACAAAGGAAAATATACAAGTGGTTAACATATAAAACTGTTGCTCAATATTATTAATCAGAGAAATGTTAATTAAAACTATAGTAACATATAATTTTATGTATTTGGGACAGATTTTTTTTAGAATAAGAAATACTGGCTATACCAAAAGTTGGTGATGGTGTGGAACAACTGGAATGCTCACACATTGCTGATGGAAGCATAAAATGGTAATGTCAGGTTTTTTTTTTAAAGTTAAACATACACATTCTTTATAACTTACCAATTTTACTCCCAGGTATTTACCCAAAAGAATTGTAGATACGTGTTCGCACAAAAAAGACTTATATAAGAATATTCACATCAGCCTCATTCATAACTGCCAAAACCTGAGCACACCACCCTATCAACAGGAGAATCAGATCAACTATGGTGCAGTCTTACAATAGAATACTACTTAGCAATGAAAATGAACATACTGTGGATACAACAAAATGGATGGATCTCTAAAACATACTGAACAAAAGAAGCCAAATATAGAAGAATAGCTGATATATTACACTTTAATGATATCAGGAACAGATAAAACTAATCTTGGCTGATAGAAATAAGAAAGTCCCTCTTAGGGATGGGGAAAATTGACTAGGAAGGTGTGGGAAGGACCCTTTCTGTGGTGATAGAAATGTTCTGTATCTTGTTTCAGGTGATTGTTTTATGGGTTTACAAAATTGTCAGAATTCATGGAACTGAAGAGTTGAGATCTTTACCTTTTATTACATTTAAATTATACCTCAATAAATAAGTGAAGTTTAGAAATATATAAGCATTTGGTGAGATTTCTCTAATAGTGTTAAGATAATATTAACTTATTTGTACAATTACTAATTTAAAAAAAATTGCATGCTGGAAAATGTCTGTTGATTGGGGTTCCACTTGGACCTTCAAGCCCAAGAATCTAAAATGTAAATATTTTCTGATTATTTCCCTTATTTAATTCCAAAGATTCAGCTAGTTGACATACATGAACATACAAGGTGGAGAGCTGCGAAGAGACAGAAACAACTTTAAAAGAGAAAAAAAAATGCAAGAAAACCCAGAAGTTTTCCCCTTTCCCTTAAAAAATGTCCAAATAGATTTTTCTCTTTCAATTTGTGAAAAGAAGGAAGTCTCTTTTTAACTGAGTCTTATTAAAGCACCAAAGTATTGTGCAGTCAGATGAGAAAGCTGTGAATCAAAGGGTTCATAACACCGATGCTGACAACCCTCTCTCCAGGGCTCAAGATGGAAAGAGGAAGGTGGTGAAGACCCGCCTCTGCATTGTCCCCTATCACCCGGCCTTACTCCTCCAGCCTTCAGCCCCACCCACAGCAGCTCAGATGTACCTTAGAACTTGGTGAAGGATGTGACTTTTGGGGGAGTCCAGTCCATCGCAATTCATCACCTTTAACTGAAGATAAAATTAGGAACTAAGATGCCTTTTTAACTCTAGTGGGAGTTGGGTAGATTGAAAATCCCACTCATTTTATACTGTTAGCTGGCCAGTGTCCTATCTTTCCATTGATGGTATTCTAAGATGGAAAGGGATCATATTATTTTGAACCTGGCTTTTCTCTTGCATTCACGTTTACTTGTTCCATAAATATAATGAAACACATACTGTGAACAAGCTACTGAGCCAACAGCCAGGGTTACTGTAGAGGCTGGGCCAGACACATGAAGAAGAGACTATGACTGGAGCACACCAGGGGGCACATTTATGGATGGTAGGGGCTTCAGTGTGAATCATATAGGATAACAAGTAGTTGAGTGAAGTTTTGAATGCAATTAAGATATAAGTAGGAACTCCATGTTATGATGCCCTTTTGAGACTCAATTACAGGATGTTTAACCAAACACTCTCATTGAATGTTAACACCTTTCACAAGTCGTAGACATTAATTTCTGGATACATAACTTGACTGCTCAATGTATCCGAAGCTATGTTTTAACGAAGTTTGTGAGATGGTGTAGCTTGCTGCATTTTAGGCTGAATGTACCTAACCTCGTACTGGATGCAGATGTGACCCATAAATGGCCTTGTGTAGAAAGATTACAGTGATGCCCTAAACGTCATGCTATTGCAAATACAGTTTTATGTAGACATCTTTTCAGGGATGGATACAAGTTTGCATGGCCCTCAGGAGTCTCTAGAGGGAATAATAACTAGATGCAACAATACTTCTTGGGACCAAGATGATGGGAATTTAGGGAATGTTACCCACCCCCTGCCCCCCCAGCCCTAGCTTCTCTAACAGCATAACTGATGGAAAAGGACTATACATGAGGGAAAGAAATCAAACTACCTGAATTTGCAAAAGGGAGAGTAGCTGATTAGAGAACAGAATTCGATTCTGGTACAGTGTCACATAAATCTTTTGTCTTTGGGCCCAAGCTCCTAGGAATTTTGTTACAATCTAGGGTGATGGTGGTTATCAAGAGCCAGTCAAATGGTGAATTGTATCTGTAAGAATCTGAGACCTTCAGCTCCTCTGTTTGTGGTCTGGCACAGTGTGGTTAAGGAGAGTGTATTTCCTAGCACTTCCTTGTCATGCATGCCTATCTGAGCAGAAAAGTTCCTGTTCCCTGATAATAATAAGCTTATGAGTGCCCCCAAATTAATACTTGAGTAACAGGGATATTGTGTATAGCCTTGCAAAGTGATGACCGCAAAGATAAGTGAACATCTTTTGGAGGAGTTTTTGAGGCAGTACAAGACAAGGATTCTGAGATGAGTATGAGTATGACCATTACTGAAGGGCACTCATGAGAAACCTCCAGTGTACCTTGATTCAAATGCGTGGGCTTAGGCTCCCAGAATGTCACTAGTTCTGTTATTATCATTGAGGCTGGTATGGTCTGGGAAATGAGAGCTGTACTTGGGATTCCCAAAAGCCAGGGTGTGCTCCACATGGTGCTTGCTTGCTGTGCTCTTCTGGTTTCCCCATTCTTAAACTGCAGCCAACACTAGGGGCTCCTCATGCCAGCGTGGGCAAAGGACTTCGAGTCTCTGTGGATCTCTGTGCTTCTGTTTCTTCACACCTGTAGAGTGGAAGATGTCATTCCATGTACTTGCTGTTGTTGTTGTTTACATTTATAATCTACAGAGAGAGAGAGAGAGGAGGAGGAGGAAGAGAAGGAAAAGAGAGAAGACAGAGGAAAGAAAGGGAGGAATTCCATAAAAGGGAGTTCCTGAAGTCAGACAGTTGTGAGGACTGAAAGAGAGATGATACATTTTATATCAGATACGCTATGTAAGATATGAGCATTATTTAGTTATTTGTGGAAGTGGGCTATATTGTTGTTACCTACTGAATTGTATTTCCCTCCAAATTCATATATTGAAGCCCTAAATCCTAGTACTTCAGAATGTAAGCATATTTGAGATAGGGCCTACAAAGAGGTGATTAAGTTAAAATGAGCCAATCAGGTGGGGCCTGAATCCAGTAGGACTGATGTTCTTAAAGAAGAGAAAGGGGCACCAGGGGTGTGTGCACACAGAGAGAGAGGGCCACGGGAGGACACCAGTGAGAAGGTATCACTCCATGGCAGGGTCACGTGCGATTCATTCCTTCTCTAGGCATTTCTGCTTTTCACTTAACAGTGCTTAATGATCAAATGTTACACGATTATTATTTTTAAAAAATCATTGAAATGCGAATTAAAAACCCAAAACAAACATACAAAACATTCATTTGCCACTTCTATCTTTTAATCCACTGAGAGAGAGCTAATTTTATATGCCGACTTCCTAAGGTATACTTCTATAAAAGATTTAGTGAGACAAAAAGTAATTTCCATATGATATTTTATTTACTTTTTGAGGAACGTTATTTTTGTCATTATCACTAAATAGAAAATAAAATAAAGGGAGGAAAGTGGAGAATCTTTAAAGCAAAAAAGAAGAACCTTCCTGTTCTAAGCTCAGAGAAATTAAACCTGCAGAATCTGTATTTTGGTTTCATTCCTCATATTTCGTCAACACAGAATATTCTTGAAAGCCCTAATACTAATCAGGGCAAGCTTTGCATCAGTGCATATTAACTTCTACCTTAGACAAGTTAACGCCATTTCCTTTTTTGACCTGCTGTGAGTGAAAAATAGCATTGTTGTTTTAAGTCATAATGATTTTGAGGATTTTTATTCACTGCAGAATAAGCGTGACCATCCCAACTGATAGACTGTACTTCTTAAGAATGGCCTGAATGTGGAGTTAAGGGACTTCAAAAAAAAAAAAATGAAGAAGTCTAACATCTGAGATTTGGGAGATGCTTCATGGAAGGATGGATTAGTGACACTTCAGATAGACGCTGATGACTGGACAGGATTTAGACAAGGGGCGATGGGCACAAGGTCACTCCTGATGCAGGGAAACAGCACAGCGAAGGCACACAGGTGGGAGAGTGTGGGGCACTATAAAAAAGAATTAGTAATTTTGTTTACCTGGAGCGGAAAGACATAATGGGATTAGCTAGTAATTAATCTAGAATGATTCATATGCCAACAATTTTCCCATTAGTTCAAAGGTACCTAGATATTATAATTGCTCCCCTTTGGGCATTGTGGAGTGTTCCCAGCTTCCTAACCACTCCACAACTACTGTATTCTGCAGAATGTAAACTGATATGTTGAAATTTAAATGACCCTACTGAATCCGAGGTTCTTTGGTTGAGGGTGGCTATGTTATTTGTGTTAATAATACTTCCATGTGGCACCTTAGCTCACAGTGCCAGAATGACATCATAAAACAATACCCAAATACACTTATGCCATCTTTCATCTGAGAATCTCAAAGTGCTTTACAAACATTAATTAATTAAGGTTCAAAATTAATTAGATGTATTAATTTTTCATTGTATAGAATAGACTTTGCAGCTCCATTGATTTTTATGTGCTAACAAGCTTTGCCTGAGTCTCTTCCTTCATTCGGTTTTCCCCTTCCTGTGTAAATGGGTATAAAGAGGAGAAGAAGACGACTCATGGCATTTGGAAGACTGGAAATTGATTTGAATTTGGGCTTTTCAGCTCTCCGTGTGTGTGTGTGTGTGTGTGTGTGTTTTCTCTTTTTTTTTTTTTTACTGAAGTATAGTTGGTTTACAATGTTGTGTTAGTTTCTGGTCTCTGGTCTACAGCATAGTGATTCGGTCATACATACATATATACATACATACTCTTCTCAAATTCATTTTCTTTGCAGGTTATTATAGGGTAGTAAATATAGTTCCCCTGTGCTATACAGCAGGATCTTATTTAGAACTTGACCCACTCTTGCTGTCACATCTGTCCGTGTGATTTTTAAATGCCAGCCCTATCATAGTGAGGACTGACTCTGTGAGGTCACCTCTAACATTCTGATGTGACACTGGGGAGGTGTGCCAGGGGCTGAGTTTGTGCTCTGCTGCATTTCCTTTTTTCCTGGCATGCCAGGTTTTTAACATTAAGTATGATATTGCCTTGACCTAAATTCATATGGAAATAGTGGTGCTGATGTCTGGACAAGACATGGACAGTTTGTGATTGTGTGGCTTAAGTGCCTGTAAAATATGACTCAACTGTCTGAAAGGGGAAAAATGCTGACAAATCAGATCTTTTCACACTAAAGGTTGGTTTGAATAAGTGCACCTAAGGATCAGATTATTTTTTTCCCTCTGGAAAATAGGTGGAAAAAAATTTTAAAACAAACAAACAAAACCCCCAAATGAGTATTATATTATACATGGGGAGTGGAAATTGGAACACCCATTTCAAAGGTTTGAGTTTCTTCTTTTTCCTTCTTTTGTTTTAATCATGCTAGCTTCCAGCAGCAGACCAGGGTTTTGGGTTTGTTTGTATTTACAATTGGTGTCTTAAAAGATTCATTATGAAATGTGTCACTGTTTCAGAAAAGGAAGCTGAGGCCCAAGCTGGTATGTCCTGGCTGGGCAAATGGAGACTCCCCCATCTGCACTGTGTTAGGGAGAACACTGACCCTGTGTGTCTGGCGGGGAGCAGGTTGGGGGTGGTATTGCTCACACATGTGTCTGAGAGCCACGCTGAGCTGAAGCTTATGAAGGTTTCCTTCTTTCAGGGTCAGACACCGGGCAGCACAGATTTAGCCATCTCGGCCCTGACGTCCACCACATGGCTCACATTCCCAGTCCGTTTACCCTTGCTGGGGCTGAGCTGCCAAGTCCCTGGCTGGCTCCTTCCTGTTCTCCAAGCTGTTCACTCCTGCACACAGAGTGCAGCACATTTTCCAGTGTTCACACTCCTCTGTCGGGGAGTTTTCTTGCATGGTTAGTTCCACAGAAACAGCAGAAGCAAAATTTCTGGGATCTGGTAATTTGCCTGGGAGCTGCCGCCAGTCACTGGCATTGGATAAAGGACTTCTTTAGCCAAGGTGAATTTAAAGGCAGGCAGGTAAAAAGAGGTTCACATGAAACTGGCTCTTTCTTTGGGGAGCCAAAGGGCATTTTCCATTTGGTAGAAAATGCTGAATTATTTCCTGCAGACTAGAGCAGTCTTTGTTGTCACTTCTACTTGTACTTGTCCAGCATCCTTCTCAGAGCAAGATCATCAGGCTTCTGGGCTCTAAAGTTCCCCTACCTAAATGCTTTTGCTCATGGGAAGCCTCCCAGTGGAGGAAGTCTCACTCCCTTCTCATTCCTGTTCAGCTTTGCAAACCCTAACCATTCTTCAAGCTCCAACCCCTGTCCTCATTCCTTATTGTAGTTTACCTGTCCAGCCAGCCCTCGGCTCTCCTCAGCCTCTGAACTCATGACATTATTGTCTGAACTATTTGGCAATTAATCATGTATACCATAGCTTTGACACCCTCTGTATTACATCATGATTAAATTTATATGATTTAACTTTTCAGGTGTCAGTTTCTAATACTTTCTGTGGCAGGGACCAGATGTTATGCAATCTTTGAATTCTCCTTGGTACATATTAGATTTGAGGGGCATATTGTTCCAGTAAGTATTTATTGATTTAAAATACTCAGGAAAGAAAAGTGAATTATATCACTTTTTCATAAGAAAAGTATGGTAAATTATCTGATGTTATATTTTTATAACATATGTATATATAAATTCACATGTGTATATATATATATATATATATATATATATATATATATTTCTTTGAATGTAGGTTCTAGAAAGGCTAATTATTCAGAAAGAGAGAAGAGAAATTTGTTGGAAGAATATTGGTTTGGTAGGTTCTGGAGTATCTCTAGGAAATCGAAGGCAGCTAGGTTTCTGGGGTATTTTAAGCAGAAACTGAACAGTCTTCAGAAATGCAGGCAACCCTCTTTCTTCCTCAATGTCTCTTCTGTTTCTCTCTGAATACCTGATTTTCACTCTTTTGGTATATGAACTGACTTCCTCTGTTGCTATGAGAGGGGAACAGCCTCAGAGTTTGAGAATTTATGCTACCTCAATTCCAGCCAGATGCAGAAACTGACTAGGTATCAATCAGCTCCAATTCCAAATTCCAGGGAAAGAGTCTGACTGGCTCAAATTGGGTCAGGTGACCATTCCAGAAACCCTAAACTATGGCTAAGGGACCAAGTTATATAACAGATACAGTTACTGTAAGTCAGACAGAGGAAGACAAATGTTATATGATATCACTTATATGTGGAATCTAAAAAAATGACACAAATGAACTTATTTACAAACCAGAAATAGACTAACAGACATAGAAAACAAACTATGGTTACCAAAGAGGAAAGGGGTTGTGGGGGAGGGATAAATTAGGAGTTTAGGATCAACAGATATATGCTACTGTAATAAAATACATAAACAACAAGGACCTACTGTGTAACACCAGGAACTATATTCAATATCTTGTAATAGTTTATAATGGAAAAGAATCTGAAAAATAATATCAATATGTACATGTATAACTGAATCACTTTGCTGTGCACCTGAAACTAACACAACATTGCAAATCAACTATACTTCAATAAAAATAAGTAAGTAAAAAATATAGTTTCTAGGAGCCCATCCTTGTGGAAGAGAGTCAGTTCAAAGTAAAAGGAGATTATCATCATCTAGTCAGACACCTCCAAATTTTATCAACTACAAATCTTAATTATGGTCCTTTTCCTGATTTTCAGACTAAGTCAATAATATCATCATTCACTCAGGTAACTGGGGTTAGAAACCTGGACCTTATCCCTGCCTCTCTTCTATCTTGTCCTCAAGGTCTGTGAATTCTACTTCCTCTCTCTTCCCCCTCCTCTCTGTGCGCACTGATACTGCCTTAACCCAAATTTTCCCAGCTTGTTACCTGGATTAGTAATATAGACTTCACACTGTTCTCCAAGCCTCTAGTTCCATCCATCACTTCCCAGTCACATTCCACATAAAGATATTTTTTGGAGCACAGATCAAATGAGGTCAGTCTCTTGTATTGGAATATGAAGTGTTTTCACCATCACCTGCATTTCTTTATTAAATGTTATTCATCTAGTGTTTGTTGGTCACCTACTATAAGCCATACACTTCTTGAGAAGACGTAAGTAGGAAGAAGATTAAGATACAAAAGTTCCCAGGCCCCATGGGGCCTTGAGGGAAGGGAGAGAATACAGCTAATTTTAGATAGGAACAGTCAATAGGAAGGCAGTAAATAGGCTGATATGAGAAGGAGTATGTGAGGGAAGTGAGGCGACTTCAGATGAAGTCATCAAGAAAGTCTGAGATGGTATTTGGGATTTTAAAAAATGGAGATATGGAAAGAATCCATTCTTATGAAGACATGCAGGTAGAGAATTCCAAGTAAAGGGAAGGGAAGGTGCATAAGCTCTGAAGGATGAATGAGAGTTTTTAATTTCAGAAACAGAAAGGTGGTGAGTGTCGCTGAGCACAGTGAGCAAGGGGCCAGGTCAGATCAGAGAGAGCAGGGAGCCAGGACTCAGATGGCTTGGCAGTCCTTATGCTCTTCTTTTTTTTTTTTTTTTCAATTGAGGTGTAATTGGCATGTGATACCATATTTAATTTCAGGTGTGCAACATAGTGATTGAACATTTGTATACATTGGTTAACGGTCACCACGGTAAGTTTAATTGTCATCTGTCACCTTACAAAGTTAGTATGTGATCGACTGTATTCTCCATCTCATGCTCTTCTGTGTTCAATGGGAACTGAGTACATGCAGGGGTCTTAAGAGAGGAGTCACACTGCAAAGTTTCAAGCTTCAAACATTTACTGTGGCAGTTGTGGAAATGACTGTACATTGGTGAGAATAGGAGGCCGGTTAGAAGATGACCTAATTAGTCTAGGCAAATGATGCTGGCATAAAGCACAGTGGGTGGGGCACTGGAAGTAGACCTGAGAGGACTTGTCATGGAGAAAGTGCAGGGGAAGTGAGGGGAGGGAAGAGTAAGGAGACTCCTAAGTTGAGGCAGATGTTAGTACCTTTTCCTAAGATGAGGAAGACTGAGGAAGGAAGAGACAAAGGGTGTGTGTGGAGATATAGGGATGCGAGTAGGGGATCAAGCGTGTGAGTTCAGAGATGCCTGATACACATCCAAGAAGAGATATGAATCAGGAAACTGTATGTATGAGTCTAAACAGAAATTTGAACTGTAGAATATTAATTTGGAAATAATCAGCCTCAAGACTGCATTTAAAGCTGTAGTGCTGGGTGGCATCATCAAAACAGAGAGTGTAGATAGAGGAAATAGGACGTGGGACTGAGGCTCAAGGTCCTCTAGCATTTACATGTAGGTAGAGGACCAGCCAGCACAGGGATTGAACAGGTCAGGCCAACGTTCCTGCTAACCTAACAATCCAGTCAGCTCATGTTTCCTTGAATGGTGTGCATTGCCACAGCTTTCTGGTGCCTTCAAAGAGGAACCATCTTAGCTTCTTTCTCCTAAAGAATGCAGAAAATTGGCATTTACACAGAAAAAGTGTTTGCAGAGAAAGGATAATCTAAAGCCAGTATCCCCAGCGGTAAGCCTCCCAACCACCCCCCAGGACAGTCTGAATGAAAAAATGATTATGTACTTAATGTCCACTGAGCACCTTGGAGAGAAAAAGAGCATACTATAATTGCAAAGTATTATTTTTACCATTATTAATACATGAATCATTCATTAGGAAAAAGAACGAGGAATTGGAAAGTCAGGAGATAATAGGCTGTGTTTCTAATGTTGCACAGAAGGAATTACCCACATAAATTTCCTCCCACTAGGATGTGTGGCCAGATTTACACATGCTGAGTATGTTGTCACAAAGACAAACCCTTAGCAATAACTATTGGAGACCAAAGTGTTTGTAGTCAGGTGAACATCTACTCTTTACCCCTTATTTTTCCCCTTTGATCTTTGCCTGCTTTACAGAAGGATTTTTGCATAAAATGTCCTAGGTGGAAGGAACCTTTTTGAGTAGTGTCTCTTAGAAAGGTATCAGCCTTCTCATGCAGGCAACATTTTCAAATGGAGTGTTTCAGCTTTTAAAAAATGAAGGCATTTATAGAAGTTTGGAAGGGCTTTTAAAACACCAACAATAGGCACCAAAATCCTGGATTTTCTGCCAGGATACCTGCCACCTAGAGCCAGAAGAACTTATCATGAAGCAAAACAAACACACACACACATAAATATGAATATGTGCATTTGGATAAATCTTTGGAAACACAAAACAACAAAAGATTCTGAACTTGATTTGCAGGCTCTTATTGACTAAAACAGGTAGAATAAACAAGACTGAATTGAAATCTGCTATTTCTATTCCTATATCTTGTAAAGGGAGAGAACTTGCTTCTCCAAACAGGCTTCTGGAATACAGTGACCAAAGGTAACTGCTGTTTTAAAGAAAAGTCCACCTTAAACTTCTTCAAATGGGAGATTAAATTTAAAGGAAGTAAATTAACACTGAAATGGGTATTGAGGAATAAGCAAAAACTAAGTGTGTGTCTTTCTTTATGAATAACAAGTAAAATACAGAAAAGGCTAAAGGTAGAAATGTGTGCATATCTGTGAAGCGTGTGTGTGTGCGCATGTGTGTGAGAAAGAGAGAGATGATTGGGGTGTGAGGGGAGAGAGACATTCAAAGAGAGAGTGACATTCAGAGAGAGAGACAGAGTGATTAGGTCCTGAATTTCTGATAGATCATTGGGATGATAGATTCCTCTTCACAAACAGTACTGGGAGATTGGAAGTGGGAGATTCAGGTGATTTAAGTTCCATAATTTTATTCAAATATCACATAGCTCTAAGACAGGATTCATAAAACTCTTGAATACATGTAATTCTGTAATAGAATAATAATGTTGCACAGTCCTTCAGGCTCCTGATTATGAAGGCATCTTTACTGCTGTGTCCTATGATCCATCTGAGTGTTCTTCATCTCTCCACCATAAATTGTAAGTGGCAATTGGAAGGTCTAGAGTATTGGTAATCACAAGGGAGAGAGGTGGCTATTAAGCAGTAGCCTTTCCTTCAGAATCATTTTTTAAGCCACATGTAAAATCAGTCTCATTTTTGACCAAAAAAAAATTATTCCCAGTTTAACTAACTATCTTACTCACCAGATTTTAGCCAAATTAGGTTTTGCTATGTCTAGTAATGAAATTCACTCTAGAAAGGATAATGTGTTACTGTTGAGAGTATTTAAATAGATATGCCTTGGGCTCTGACAGTAAATCTAAAGAGATAACTCCAAAAATGTGGAGTTCAAAGAGACAGTTATTATTGAAGTAACAATAAAACTGACCCAAATTATAACTTTTGACAGGGATGATTTTATTGTTGATTTTTTGTTGTTTAGTTTTAGTAAATTCAACCCTATTATTTTTATGACATGAGATCTGAACCTGCAATAGAACAGGAATGCACTTAATCCAAGGCGGACTTACTCACTTAATGAAAAGACACTTGGTTATTTTTTGGTATGTTCCCAGATAAATTTATTCTTGACTTATGTAACTAGATAGCAGATCCTTTAGTCTTACCCTACCATATTGTCTTCTTCAACATTGGGATTGTCTCTGAAATCTTGAGCTAATTAAAATTTATGTCTCAAAAACTGTCTTGTTAACTCTTTGAACACACAGATTAAAAAATACATGATTGCAGTTGTTTGCACCTGCTGACACACCCTTAGAAGTTCTGCACAATGGCACACTGCTCTTTTAAGATGAAGTGGGGCACACATATTCCATGCTAAGCCACACCACTCTCACTCTTAAGATGAACATCATACAGGAAAAGTGGCAGCTGAAACTTGAAATGTAATTTGGGTCAATCCTTACAGACTAGGTAAATATTCCTGTAGTTTATGCACAATATCTGGCTCAGGCCAAATTGTTTAATGAATGAAAAATAAGCAAGTAAATGCCATTTGACTGGGTCTACAACTCAAAGTCTTGACCTCATTAATCACACTACCTATTAATTAACCGAGCTGAGGCCCCCAAATAACCCTTTCCCTGTGCAAGAAATCCAACTTTAAAAGATTACATTCAAGGTACTAACTGAGAACAAGGAGTCAGATGCTTTAAGAATAGCTGCTTGTTCTGTAATAAGTTACCAAATCTGCTCCTTCTTCTAGCTTCTAATCTCAGATTTTATTGGGGATAAAAACTGAAGAAATAAATGTCCTTACTGGAGCTCCTTTCTTTTGTCTGTGTGTGTTGTGTATTTCCTATTCTAGGGAGCTTTTATGGTCTATCAGTTTCCATCTGCTAAATATCTTCCAGATTTCCTAACTGATCATTCATCTAGGACCCCCCAGTGGGCTTCATAGAACTGATATAGATTTATTTTTATATTTCTTCTGTCATTTCGATGGGATCTGACTAGGGAGGAGAAGTCGTTTGTTCAGTCAGCCATCTTGATCCAGAGTTGATAACCTTTTATCAGGGCAGCCACAGAGGGACAGAACTCATGCCCTAGATCCTTTAAAAAGTAATTTTGAGAGACATTTAGCACATTCAGAAGACTAGCAACCTGACCTACATTCTTTCAGTATATTGATTTGCAAAATCCAAGTCTTTCTTTACTTTCATATTTTCTGTGCTTCAGTTCTTTAAGAAGAAAAAAATAGCAAACAGATAAAAGAGGCTATTAATTGTATCAATGTTTACTCTTAACTCTCTAAGCATCATAAACATGGCAAGAGTATGAGATAAATGGTTTTTTTCCAAATGTGTATAACAAGAGAATATGTGTCAGTCTTGGAATTTCCATTTATTAGATTTTTTTTTCATGAAGAGGAGTATTCTTGAGAGGGATGTATTCTTCTAAGTAGGTATATATTATTTGGTTGTGATTCAGTTAAAATTACATATTCTTAGAGGGAGAAGAAAAACTGTACCAAAGTGTATTTTTACTTATTAGTTATTACAGTGTGCAGAATAAAAATGTATGCTTTCCTCTAATCAGGGACTTTTGTGCATTGTTGTATTATTAAAAAGAGATGTAGTATGTCTTATTATTATTAAAAAGTTATGACAAACCAATCAACAAGATGGACATAGTGTCTATTCTGAAAGATAAAAACATGAGACAAGATATTACTCATTTTAGTCTCAGTAACTCGTAGAAATGATGATGGTGGTGGTGGTGGTGGTTGTGTATGTGTGTATTTATATGCATGTGTTTAGCTTCCATGTAAGACTTCATTTGAAATCATGTCTTAGTTAAGGATTTTCTCACTAAACCTGTGTGAAGATGCATGACAGGGGCTGGCCTGTAGGAATGTGCAAGAGCTACCGGAATAGAAGAAAGAGAAGGGGAGAAAAGGTTGGGTGAGGGGGAAAGGGAGGAACTATCGTAATGGATTCTGGTTTTTCATGTGCTAAGTGCCATGGACTGAGTTCTGTGTGCCCTTTTAAGCACGTTACCTTGACACCCTGTCTCAGTACCCAGTACTCTTCTGTTGCTAATTGTCTGCTCAGAAATCCTACTAAGAGTTTCCTCTGAGACATCCCTCCCCAGCACTACTCCACGTTCTCAGACTTTTCCTTCTTCTCTGTGCTCATTAATCTACTCACATCATTTCTGCTTTCTTCACAACATACCTCTACTTTCTCCCCCTCCCCTATAAACTTTCCTCTGACTACTCCTTATGCTAATGTCTCCCTTTTCTGATTCATTCCAGCACCAGGAATCTCCTTTCAATAAAATTAAATATTTTTCTGGTAAGGGTAGGAGTGGCAAGAAGTAGTAGTGACATCATCCAGCCTTTGTATAATGCCTTTAAACTTATGTTGTGCTTTCACATTTTTAATCTGGATTTAAGAGAGGTGTTACAAGCCCATTTAATGACAAGGACATAGAAAGTAAAAAGTAGTAAGAGGCTGTCCAAGGTCACTCAGCTATTTATTTAAGAAGAGAGCTGGGAGAGGAAGGTAATATCATAATGGAATTCACAGAAAACTCTAAAATTTTCATTCCAGGCAGCCCTTCAAGGCTATACAGGCCAAAGAGCTTTGGACCTTGGTCAATATCGAGGCTCTGAAGCTTACCAGCTGTGTGACTTTGAGCAAATCACCAGTCCACTTTGACCTCTGTTTTCTATCCCAAGTACTGCCAGTGCTTGTCATGAAAGGAAATGAGATGCAAGGACAAAGTTATCTGTTAAAAGCACAGCTCTGTAAAAATATTAAGCACAATATGGCTGTGGTATTTCATGGCTTCAGAAGGCATCATTCATGAGAATGAAGTGCTCTGGGGCCTCATCACACTACATTACATTTCAGTGGTATTCCAATGGAGTCATTCAATTCTTGTGTTTCTGCAAATTGTTTGTGGTTGTTTGAATTTTCACCAGGAGGAAAAGAGAATTGGAGATGTTACAGAGTAAGCTGTTTGAAGGCCCCACTAGGACGGTGGGCAATGTCGTTGTTATCTGTCGCTGTGTTGTCTATTGTTTTGTGACTTGAAGCAACAACTGACTGTTATCCCATGATTCTGGGGGCTGGTGGGCCAGCTGCGGTTCTCACTTGGGGACAATCCATATGGTTTCAGTCAGAGAGCAGCTGAGGCTGGAGTAATCTAAAGGCTTCTTCACTTAGCACCAGGGCTGCTGAGGTGGCTGGAGCAGTTTAAGGCTAATTTGTCATTGACTCCTCGAAAGGAACTTCTCCAGAGGGAGAGCTGGGATTTTCTTAACAGATTTCAGTCTAAAGGTAGTTAGCCTTCTTGCTTGGAGGCTGGCTTTCTCCAGAGTAAGAATTCTAAAGAGCTGGCAGGGAGGCTGAGATGCTTCTTACGAGCTAGATTTGGAGCCCTAGAACAACATTTCTGTTGCATTCTGTTGATCAAGCAAATTATAAATGTCAGCCCAGATTCAGGAACAGGGGAGGAGTGAACTCTACTTCTCAATGCAAGAATGGTATGTGTTCAGAGAGGGAAGGAATTGATGGCAGTCACCTTGGAGACAAGCTACCATAGTGAGCTCTGTCTTCTAACCTCTAGTCTGTGGTCTGACTAATGTCCCAAAGTGTGTATGTTGCCACACTGCCAATGTCACTCTCCCCAACACCATGCTCATTACTACCCCTTGCACATCTGTGTTATACACACACACACACACACACACACACACACACACAGATAAATTTCTTTGGGGGGGATAATTAGGTTTGTTTATTTAATGGAGGTACTGGGAATTGAACCCAGGACCTCGTGCATGCTATGTATGTGGTCCACCACTGAGCTATACCCTACCCTCAGATTCATTTCTGCTACTAAATAGCTATCTCATTCATACACCTATCCACTCTCCTGAATTTTGTTTTTAGACTGAGCATATTGGCACTGAAGATACCATTTATATTTAGCACTAAATGCATATATAGACCAAAAATCTGTTCCTTGGTCATGCTTGCTCTCCTTAGGCTAGCAGACATGACAAAATATACATATTTGATCGCAGAAGAAGCCAGGAAAAAGTTCAGGCAGCTAGTCAATGTGACCAATATCTAAGAAATTAGCATATCGATAGAGGAGTGTGTGTGTGTGTGTGTGTGTGTGTGTGCACATGTGTATGTATATATAATATGTGTGCATGTATATCATACACATCTTGTAATATGTATGCCCATGTGTGAATATGTGTGTGTATATATACAGGTACATTTATATACATATACATATATATATATATTCCAGACTATCCGAGGGTAGTGATATGCAGAAGAGCTATAGTATCATCTTTATACAGAAAAATAAACCCTAAAATTCCGAGACTGTGATTCTCCCCTAGGTCAGCATTAATTTTTAGGGGACTTTAGAGTGGTAGAACAAATGCCTTATGGTCTTTACCTAATAAGCTACACTAAAATTATCTGAAATTATTGCCTACTTGCTTTAGTGTGCTTTTTGTATATCTAGTCCTTATAATGAAACTAGTGAGATGCACTTTTATTTTAAATACTAATGGTAATAACCCTAATGAATTCAGGCTGCTTCTGGATTATGTGTTGGCGAAAATGCAGTGACAGCTATGAAGCTGCCAGGCATATCCTGCCAAGAAAATGTACATAAGGTACACTCTATATGGAACAACTGTTAGGAAAGCCATAAGAACTCCCCATATCGCTTTAATATGGTATTAAAATGATTTTAATTGTGCACACACACCCACAGACCTCCAAGGGTTAACTGCACACAATGTAATGAATTCAATAATGATGAGTTAAAAAAGGTCTAATTAGCAAGTAACCACTTTATTATGAAAGAAAATGGTAATGAATTTAATAGCTCAAAATCATTAACAATATTTAGTTTGCTGGTACTTGTTCTCTATTATCCTCATTAATATGAACATTTAATATGTTTTAAAATGGATTTGTAATACTTTCTGTGCCATGAGGTTACACTGACAGAAAGAGTGTAATTATTCTGCTAATTGTTATCACTGTATGTTTGTGCTCCGAATAGAAGTATATTTAGGTGTTAATACCAAAAAAAAGTAATTAAGAAAGGAAAGATTTAAAACCTAATTAAACAAAAACTCAAAAAAAATATCTTAGTTCACCATAAAAAAAAGAATTTCTGAAGCAATTGCTTTGGAAAGTTTTTTTTTCCCCTCCTCCCTGTTAATTCATTTTTCTATTATTGTGAGTTTCTTGAAGGAAGGAATAAAGTTATCTAAAAGAAAACTGGGATAAAAAGAAAGAAACAGAAGTTCAAGATTCATATTCTGCAAAGCGAAGTTAGATCTTTCCAATGTGCCTGACTGCAGTGAAATGCAAACTTTATCTTACAGGGCACGCTTTGATGGTGGACAACAGCATCTCACACATAGGACAGTTGTTAGCTTTGCTCCCTCACCTGAACTTATCCTGGAAACCCCTCTGTCTCTGTTGTCCCCTAAGAATCCTCACACATACTCTGGTTCATTCCCCACTGAGTCTTGTTTCTTCTGAGATTCACTGTAGTTTCTTCTTTGAGCATCCTTTAATAACCAGAGCCACTGAAAGTTTAGAAAAACAACAAACAAAAAAACCCAACTTTCAGCCACAAATCCTCATAGATGGAAAATAAAAGTGTGAAAAATGTAGAAGAAGTGAAGACATTTCTACCCCTTGATCTCCTTCCAGACCTTCACCCCAAGTCTGGAACCACAGGTGTTGATCAACTAGCTGTTGATACAGGTGGCAGTTTGGGATGCAGCAGAGAACAGAGAAGGGTAGAATATGGATCTGGAGGGGCAAACAAAAGTCATATGGCACAAAATCCATTTGGAATATCTTGGCTTGGATGGGATTGCTAAATGGACCAATATCTTCCGGCCTCTCAGTCTTGAACTAGGACCAGCCTATCAGTAGGAAGTTTGCATCTGCAGAGCAGATACATTTACCCTGGCCATTGCCCTCTATAGGTTATGTGAAGAAGGAAGGAGAAAGGGATCGTATCAATTCTCTTTGCTATATTAGTCCAAACAGAAATCCCTGTTCCAATTTTGACCTTTTCTCTCCAGACATGCTACATAGCTTTCATCCTGGAGTTTCTCTTCACCATCAGCTTAGTATTTCCCCTTGCTGTGCTTTTTTCTGGATACCCCTCTTTCCTGAGTCCCTCGACTTCCTATTATTTTTCATTAGTCTTTTGATTTGAGGAAGTACCTTCCACAATAGTTCCCTGAGAGAGATGCTTATAAAATCATATATATATATATATATATATAAATAAAATCATATATATATAAAATATGTACATATAACATTATATGTGTGTTATTATCTGTGTATATAATTATATATGCTTATTATAATATATACACATTATTATATATGTATAGTATAACATATGTGTAATGTAGCATGTATATTATGATATGATATGATTAATATAATATAGTATTTGAATAGTATTTGGAGGAGAGTGGCCTTTCGGGTATCTGGAAATGTCTTTATTTTACAGTTGTTTTTTGACTATAGATTTGTAGGTGGGAAATATATTTTCCTCTAATTTCTTCATTGTTTCTAGCTTCCAGGTTTGCTTTTGAGGAGACAGGTGTCATTCTGACTCCTGATCTTCTTATGTCACCCATTTTTCTCTCTGGAAGCTTTCAGGATCTCCTGTTATCTTTATAGATCTTTAATGTCATGGTGATGGGCCCTTGTGTGATGAAACTTTAATTAGTAGTTTTTGCGGGGTGGGTATTCTGTGGGGACCTTAATCTGGAGCCTCTCGATCATCAACTCTGAAATATTTCTTGTTAACGTTTTCATGATTTCTTCTCCAACCTTTCTCTTTTCTCTCTGAGATCTCTATCATTTGGATAATGGCCCTCTTAGATTTGCTTACCTACTTTCTCATGTCTTAACCATTTTCCCCTTGTTTAATTTCTTCTAAAAGCCTTATTTTTCCTTCTAGTTCTTTTATTGATTTTATATAAAAGTTTTCAGCTAACATATCTTCAGTTTCTAACAGCTCTCTCTTCTTTTCAGGATGTTTGTTCTCAAAGCAGTTTATTTTATCTTGGATTCCATATCTTCTCCTATCTCAGAAGACATTAATTATAGATCTTTTTTTTTTTCAATTTTTCCTCTAATATCTGTATTGTCTTTATTTTCCCTAAGTTGTTCTGTAGTTTGTTTTGTTTTTTTCTTTATCCCCTTTCATTCATGCTTAAAGTTTTCCTCAAACATCTATGATTAATCTTAAACTACCCGTTCATTTCAAGAAAAGAATTGTAAAAGTTGATAGAAAACCTGTGGGTTTTACTCTAGATAAAAAATGACAAACCAGCGATTTCATTCAGGGACCATAAAGTGATCTTTTCTCTGAAGATGTTCATTTTTCTCAGAAAAGAATCTTTCAAGCAGGTGAAAGGGCCTAAAGGCATCTCACTATTCTTAATGCTTATATAATATATATATATACCCATATATTTAAACTATTTTCATGTAATTTATACAGAATTTTTATGGTTGAAAGGGTTCTTCCACTTTATGTCTGTCCTATTTCTTGAAATTTTTACAATTTGTTTTAACTTGTGTTTTTTTGATTATTAAGGTAGTTGAACACCACTTTATGGTGTTTCATTGTTTAATTTGTGAATAAACATTATTCCTGTACATAATTTTCTCTTGTCATTTTGATCGTTTTCTTTGACATTTAAGAACACCCTGTCTTAAAGTTACTAATCTTATGTATATATTGGTAGTTTCTTTCAACTTAATTTTCATTCTGAACTTTGATTATGGTATATTTTGAAGTAAATAGATGTTTTATTTTTGCCTTTTGTTTTTATTTATGACCTTGTAATAAAATTAAAAAGTGTCTTATCCATATCATATGTATGAAAATGCCTTCCTATATTTTCTCCTAGCAAGTTTATTTTCTTCTTTCCTTAATGTATATATTTACTTTTTTCTTCTTTGGGAGTTGTACATCTAATTTTATTTTTCCCCCAAATTAGCAATTGTGTCAATCAAATTAATTAAATAATCTATCTGTTCCCCCAGTAATTTGAAAAGCTACATTTATTTTGTCATAAATTGACATGTACTTTATTTCACTGTTTTCTTTCACTGTTCATGGTCCAGATCACACTGTTTTAATTACTGTAGTTTTATAAAACATTTTTATATTCTGTCATTTTTTAACATAGTTTTGCTTCTTATCTATATTTATGCCAGGTGAATTTTTTTTTTTGGAAGTACAGTCAGTTAAAATGTGTCAATTTTTGGTGTACAGCCCAATGTCCCTGTCATGCATATACATACATATATTCATTTTCATTAAAGGTTATTACAAGATATTGAATATAGTTCCCTGTGCTATACAGAAGAAACTTGTTTTTTTAAATCTATTTGTATATATAGTGGCTAACATTTGCAAGTCTCAAACTCCCAAATTAATCCCTTTCCCCTGTAACCGTAAGATTGTTTACTATGTCTGCGAGTCTGTTTCTGTTTTGTAGATGAGTTCGTGGTGTCCTTTTTTTCTTTTTCTTTTTCTTTTTTTAGATTCCACATGTGAGTGATATCATATGGTGTTTTTCTTTCTCTTTCTGTATGCCAGGTGAACTTTTAAAAAAATTACTAACTCAGGTTTGACTTGAAATGTTCTATTTTTAAAAGCAAATTAGAGAGTCGATATTTTAGCAAGACCCATAGTATAACATAGTTCCTTTTTACTTTTTGTTACTATGCTTTTATTATTAGCTTTTTGGTAAATTAAAAAATTTATTGAAGATAGAGGACTGTTTGACTTGCAGAATGTATTGTATTAGCTTCATAAAATAAGCTGATATCGTGAGAATAAGAGATGCCAAATATCAAGCCCAACTTAAAAGTCTAATTTTTCACAAATCTTACACAATTATTTCTTGATTTGTGGGGACTGGATCAAGATACGAAAATCTGTGGATACCCAAGTCCCTCTTGTAAAATGGCTTACTACATTCAGCCTTCCATAGCTGTAGATGCAGAACCCCACGGAAAAGGAGGGTGAACTGTATATAGGCACAGGTATAAACTTTATGGATTCTTAAGTGGATATGCCCCTCTTCAGATGGCAACATCAAGAATCACAACCTTAGTTGTTCATTCCTCTTCTCATCACCATAACAATCCACGACTCACAGTAAGCAGTGGAAAGCATTACTAGGAGAGATGCGGACCAGCAACCTGTGCCCCTTATTTGCAGATACTTTTCCTCCGGAGAATAATCTTTTGATTTTGGCTTACTCTTAATGAACCTTAGTATACTCTGATATGCAGATGCATCTAGTCAGACTTGAAAATTTTCATTTGGATCATAGGCAGAGTCAAAGTTGTGTATCATGAATGCTACTCAGACTAATTCTTCTAATAACATCAATAAATAAAGAAAATACCAAATCTACATAGACCTTAATTTTTTTTAATAAAGAATAGACTATTTTTTACAGCAGTTTTAGGTTCACAGCAAAATTGTTAGGAACGTAGAGATTTCCCACGTACCCTCATCCCCACGCATGCGTAGCCTCTCCCATTATTAACATCCCCCCCCCAACAGAGTGATACCTCTGTTGCAATTGATGAACCTACACTGACACATCATTATCAGCCCAGGTCCATAGTTTACAATTGGATTCACTCTTGGTGTTGCATATGCAATGTTTTGACAAATATGTAATGACCTTTCTTGATAAATATAGAGCAGATTTTAAGTTCCAACTCTGATATACTCTAATCACACAAGAAAATCAGATGTTTTTAACTAATAGGGAATATAAGTTATCAATCAGGAGCATGTTAGCTATAACAAATGGAAATCTGTCCAAAGAGCAAAAGACACTACACAAGAAGCAAAGGGAGAGAGAAATCCAGGGCAAACATGAAAAAGAGGAGAGGTGTGTTTTGTAAGAATTGGCCTCACTTCCTTCTGAGAATCCATTTTAAGCTTCTACAGACACTCCACAGAATACTTCCGTACACTCCAATTACGGACTCTCACTCCAAATTCCTTAAAGTGAATATAAAGCTGATCAAACCTCTTCTTCTGTCTACTGACAAGCATAACCCACAGCTGTATGTGTCAGGCTATGTATGCATAACTCAGGATTCTGGCTTGCAAAGGTTATTTTATTTCTGAGCTTTTATTTAAATTTCCTTTTCACCAAATTCTTTTAAAAGAAAGTATTTAGATGGAGTTTTTGTTGTTGTTGTGGGTTTTTTTCCCCATTATTTTTCAGCAGAGCTGTTGCATAACACAATTGGTTTTGCATGCTTTATAGGAAAGCAGGCCACCTTCCTTCATAAAGGGCGAGGGCACTGATGTGCCTTCCAATCACTTGATTCTATTGTTCTAAGCAGTCCTTTCAGTGTTTTTGGCAGGCTCAGGCTTCTGTGCTACCATGGCCTTATTTTATTATTGTTTGGAGGGGAGTGCAGTGTGATTATCCATTCTTCCTTCAGGCAGAGCAAGCCATCTGGAATGTTTATTAAGCCCGCCGGCTGATCAGGAGGCTAGAACTCTAGTGATATACATGAACGTGGGTTGTTCTACATCATCACAGCTTTGTTCCTCTGATGATGCGGCGTGCAGAGAGGGCCCTGCTAATGGATTTAGAGCACTTCACAGTGGAGGTGCCATGGGCTGAATGGGGAAAGAGATATTTCCAGCCTCTGGGTAATTGACTGGAGGATGGTAGAAAAATGTTTAATGTAAAGCAAGAAGGCTTCAAAACTTTTAAATGTTTAATTTGGGGTGGTAGAAGGGCAGGTGATCAGCAAGAGGTTTGAGGAGTGGCCTTTGAAGCCCAAATCTTTGTGATGAGGTCATGCCCCGCTAAGCCTATCTGTCGCTCTGTGTAAAAAGATCAGTCGAGCTTGTCCAGAAATAAAATGCTACTATTCTAATTTTAAAATTTAGGCATTTCCCAGCCTACACTAAGCAGCACTTATATTTCTTTCCTTTTATTAGTGTCACCGCAAAGAAAGAGGAACATTCTTCCTTTGCTATAAATTTTGGTCTGTAATTGTTGAACATATTTTTTGCAGGAAGGCAAAGTTTGTCTCTTCGTGCTTTCACTGTTTGTAAAATGAGTGTTTGTGGAGCTGCAAGGAATAATTTACAATGAGGGTTTGGGTTTCTTTTTCAATTTAATTTGGATTTTACACTAAGTCAACTTTTCAGTCAATTATAGAACTATGATTAGTTGCTAGTCACTTAAATAAGCACCTTTTAAAAACAGACCTATAAAAATGATGCAAGGACTAATCACTGATGTGAGAAATCTTCTGCAGGGCCACCCAAACCATAATAAGAGGAAGAAAAGATGGTTGAGCAAATAAAACCTGTGTTTGGCTAAATCACAAGATATGCTAGTTAACCAACCTACTGAATAAATCTGCCCTGGGCCAGTTTATGTCAGCGCACAGGATATGCTACCAATAGATCCTTTAGTAAATCCTTGACGACAGAAATGAGTAATTTACCTTTATATGAAGATGAATGTATTAGGTTGAGGAGCTCTGTGTAAAACATCTTGTCTGATTTTACAGTGTGTGTCTGTTAATCTAGATATAGGCAAGTATAAAGTTGAACATATCTATAGAGACATGGTTATATATATTGTGCATATGTGTGTGTATTTATATACACACCTAGATGAAACAACATATATTCATATTCATATCCTTATACTTTTCTCCACAATCAACTTAGTGACATCTAATCCACTTCACCAAAGACAAAGCTAAGCTAATATTATAGATGGGGCTAATCCTGTAGACACATACATCTCTCTATCAGTGATCTATTATCACAATAATGATGCACAATAACTACCCCTCCCCAAATGACGTGACTTCGTATAGCAACCATTTATTATTGCTCATGAAGCTGTGGGTCAGGCCCCAGAACCACACTGATCCGGTATGGCTGATACATGCATCTGAGTTAGGCTGCAGGTCAGCTGGGTATCTTTGTCCCTTAGCTGGTTCTGTCCCACATCTGGGGCCTTGGCTGGGAAAGCTTGGCTGACTTGTTCTGCTCCTCACGATCTCTCCTCCTCTGGCAGGCTAGACTGGGCTTTTTTATAGCAGGAGAAATACAGCTGGCTTCAAATAAGGCCTAGGTTCTGAATTGGCGTGCTGTCACTCCTGCCATATACTATTGGTCAAATCAAGTCACAAAGCCAGCCCAAATTCCTAGTGGGAAGTTAACACCACCTCATGATAGGAAAAGCTGCAAAGTCACCTTGCTGGGGACATAAGGGTGAAGATAGCTCATGCCTCCCTGCAGCTCACAGTTTGTGGTATATCAGGACAAGAATGCTTGCCTTCTATTCTGTCTCTGTTTTTAACACACTTTGTTATGCCTCTTCTAAAATTAAACAATGCTATGCAAATATTTGCCCCTGAACCCCAATAAGTCATCTACAAATTGCCAATATCAGTGTTCTCAAACAAGATCCAACGTATAGAATGACTATTTACCATAATTTTGGACCTGTCTATAAGAAGGAGAACATTAATTGAGATTATTTTGTATGCTGTGCCCAGAAAGTCTAGAAAATGTCATAAGTTCAGTTCTCCTCTTAAGACTTTCTTAAACTAATTAGGCTTCTACTTAAAACTCTGAAAAATAATATTTTGGTTTCACTTATAACCTCTCTCTGTCCTAGTGTCTTCATCTATAAATGCAGTGTATCAGACTGTGATTTCATGCAGTTCAGCCTTTTAGTCTAAAACTCCATTATTTTCCTATAAAAATGGAGACACTTTCCTATTGGCAGTCCTCCTATAAACTTTTTCTTGGCTCCTCTAACTGTCCCATCAGTCTTCTTCCTCAGTGTAGTGTGTGGCATGGCTCTGAGTAGGAATATTAGATAGGTAAAAACAAACAAATAGACAGTCTCAAAGTGGGCTGTTAACTATTTGCTTTAATTTGTGTCTTCGGATTTGAATTCATAGCAGCTCACCAACTATCGAATTAACATGTAAACCTTTTTTATCTGTCTCATGCCTGGATGAAGCTCAGCCAACTTTCAGTGTATTCAAACTGAAAAAGAAAAAACTGTTTCATTTAGGTTTAATTTTCTCATATGGCCTACCTACTCCTTCTCCAAACCTCTTGCTCTTGACTTTCTCTTCTTGTGTGTGGTATGTGTCAAGTATTTATCCAGTGCTTTGACATCCATGCACCAAGCCAGATGGACAAGAATCCACATGTCTTTTGTGCCTAGTGTTTTACATAGAAGAGACTCCTGGGAGAAAGGGGGCTTAGACAGATAGACAGACAGATAGATGAATGGAGGGGCAGATAGACAGACAGATAGATGAATGGAGGGGTTAAAGGTCCACATGGAGGCTATATCACAGAGATGAATGATGGGGCCAGTGAGACCCTGTATCACAAGCAAAGACACGGAAGCAATTTAAATGTCTATTGACAGATGAATGGATAAAGAAGATGTGGTGTATATACATACCTATGTATATATGAAATGGAATATTATTCAGCCATAAAAAAAGAATGAAATAATGCCATTTACAGCAACATGGATAGACCTAGAGATTGCCATACTAAGTGAAGTAAGTCAGACACAGAAAGACAAATATTACATGATATCACTTACATGTGGAATCTAAAATACGACACAAATGAACTTATTTTAAGAAACAGAAAGATTCATAGACAGAAAACAAACTCATGCTTAACAAAAGGGAAGTATAAAATTGATAAACAATAAGGTCCTACTGTAGAGCACAGGGAACTATATTCAATATCCTGTAATTTTAAAAATCAACAGAGATAAAGTCTGGGACCCAGGCAGATAACAGAGCTTGAGCCAGAAGTTAATGGTGGTCCTGGATATCACCTGGTGGTGACTGTCAGGATTAGTCTGCTCCAGCTACTCTGGTGGCCTGCCTGAGAGCACTGCGAGAAGCAGATTATAATTTCCCAAAGTAAAAAACTTGAAAATTGAAAGATATAATACTTTAGGCCTCAGTCATCCTTGCTGTGGTAGACTACCCTCCCTGCTCCAATCCAAACAAACCTACAGGGGCCAGTTTGCTCCTGACCCTGTGAGTGTGAAGTCGGAACTCACTGGTCCATCAAGTTCCCCTCCTTTCAGAGGCAAACACACTGAAGTGCCAGTGCACTGGCACCATGCCATGGTTCTGGCTCTTATCCCATTGGTAAGATGATAGTGAGGAGGTTCCTACTGCATCCAGCACCTGTGTGAGTGACGGGAACAAGGCTCCAACTTGGACCAATACTTTTGGGGGCACTTTCTAAGTTCTGTGGAGTCTCAGCTGAGATCATTGTAGCAAAGGTGGAAAATTAGGGCAGGTCAGTGGATGTGGGAATGTCACCTTGGAATTGGGAAGTATTTGAGGAAGAGGGATTCTGTAAATCTAATTTTTCTGCAGAAACCAGGTGAAATATTGGGGCATCAGACTATGAGTAATAGTGTTAGTGAGGCTGTACTTATTTTCAACAGTTTTTAAACCCTGAGACTTTTGTTTTTACCTAAATTTCAATCTCATTTGATTTTGTGAGGTATTATTACTTTTCTTTTGCAAGTGGAGAAGCGAAGGCTCAGAGAGGTGAGGTGACTTGTCCAAGTCACATGGTTGAGCTGTGCCAGTTCTCTGTGATCCTGATGGCCAAACCCTCCCTGCTCCACACAGAGCTGCAGACTCTTCTTCCCTCTGCTTTGCGGTATTTCTGTTGACTTGATTCTGAGTCACTCGCCTAGTGTCAGTCCTAGTGTTCTCTTCATCAGCGTCTGTCTGTGTGTGTGTGTAGCATTATTAACTCACCTATGTTTTTATCCTTGAGAAACAAAATGTATTAACAACTGAGTTAGGAACAATGCCTGAAACTTTGCTTCCTAGTTTATAAGAAGGGAATATCGTTCTCCATAATCTGTAGTGTCATCTCTTGCATTTTTTACATGATAAAGATTTTTTGACTCTTCTGTTAGTAATGAAACCAGCCAGTTGCCAACATATACTTAATATTTTACTTTCATTTCCATAAGATCTAAAGCATCCATTCAGAACCACCACTAGAAGACTTTCTAGGATTGCAGCCTGGCAGATGTCTCTCCCTTCAACCTATCCTACCTAAGAACATATGATTGATCAAACATAAGCTATATGCATAAAGCGTATTCTTGTTCTAAGTGAGATTATGACTCTCACTAGATACACAGTAATGCAAGTGGCACTGGGTTTGATTGAATGTGTACATAACTCATTGCTGAACTAAACACTACAACTCTTCTGAGATAGAAGGTCAGAAACTAATCAAAGGCTTGAAGGCAGTTGGGAGGGGGTGGACTTAAGTGAACAGTGAAGGATGGATAGGTATTGAAGGGAAGACACTTGTAGAGGATTTTTCTAATGTGGAAAACAATTCTGGCAGATTTAAGAAAGGTGAAAATTGGAAACCCTGAAGGATAGTGATATATATATATCCCCAAACCAGTGTACTTCTTGGTGAAAAGTGATGGAATAAGGGATGAGATGTTTCTTGAGGGCAGGTTTTATGTCTACATAGTGGCCATTTAACATTTCATTCACAAAGAAAGGCTTTTCAGCCTATGTAAGTAAAAGGATTGCTTGTTGTCTTCCACAACATAAAGAGTGTGTACAAAATCCAACAATGAATTGTCTAAGATCTCCGTGGTGGGTGAGCAAGGATTGGGTGAGAAAATGTGTGGCAGGAGAGAAGCCCCGGGAGACAAAGCCATGGTCTATATGTGATCTGTTACTTCACGTATTAATTCAGAGCATGTTACATTGATGGTTTTGCTTCTAAGAGTCCAGAATTTAAGAAGGAATGCTATTGACTCAATGCCTAATTAACTAGAGACTCTTGTAACTTCGTAAGTCTCTGTTAAACAGCAGGAGTAGGCTCTAGTTTTAAAAAGGTGAATCCACAGGCTAGAAGTTGAAAGATGGTTGAAGCACCAGAGTCTTACATCCTTCCCTGCCTGGGAGGAAGTCAACCAGTTTCCCTAACACCTCTCTATTTCCTACTCCCTTTCATTTGTACCCTCTTCAATACTTCCTAAGGATTTATGCTGCTTACATGTGGAGCTGCACTGAAAAGTTAGGACATTCTGACTTCTTTTTTAGGAGCAGACAGTTGTCAGAGTGTTAGGTTTCCCCTGCTAATCCCTACAGGTAATTAGAAAAAAGAAAGATTTGATGGAGGAGCCCATGTTCTTTTTCAAGGGTTGACAGGTAAATAATATGGATCTGAATTTATTTGGGGCAATAGAGCATCCACTTGCTGGTTGGATTAATCCCCCCCAGGTGTGTCTTCCTTTTGTCTATAGGATTTAACCCAGATCCTGTTTTCTATGTAAAGGTGGCTGTTAAGCAAATAATTAGTAAGATCTAGTAATTCATAACATCTTCATGAGGTATTATGAAAAGTTTCCTCTGGCTTGAGAGGTTGTTTGTGAAGACTGGAAAAATCTCTCTTGAAGCATTTCTAAACAGTTGCATTGGAAATTGCCCCTGTAACAGATGAGCTCATCTCTTTTAATCTGCAAAGCAAGAGAGATGGGTAGAGGGGCATTTTCATCCAGGGTGGAAGTTTGGGAGTATAAGACATCGATTTGTTGGACATCATGATAATTGCTTATGTACTATCCTGCAGTTGACAAGTCTTTCTTTTAAAAAATAAAATAAAATAAAATAAAATAAAATAAAACAAAACAAAACAAAACAAAATAAAATAAAATAAAATATTTAAAGAAGTAAAGCTCAGGAAGGGGCAGCATCTGGACTGAATTTGACCTACTAGAAGCATGACAGGGTACGGTAGCAACCCTATGGTGGCAGGTCGAAGACAAGCGATGTTGCAGAGTAACTGACCCAAGGACACCAGTATGAATTTTTTTCAAAGTATCCAAAAACCATCGGTCTCATACTTGATTGAGGATGTGTCTCTATTTTTGGATCAAATTACTGAATAAGCCTGAGAATCAAATTTCATTAAGGCCTAAGACTCAAATTTCAGTGAGAAGGCACCCTCTGTTAAGAGATGGGGCTGTGGTCAAGATGAAGCATGGGAAGCTGGCATGCCTTGCCTTCACCTGGGCGTCCACAGCATCGACTGTCCTACCCCCTCTTCAGACCAACCATGAAGCTGCAGAGATAAAAACGAAACAAAATAGCATTTCTATTCCATTTACAGGCAAATGAAACCCAAAAGATATGGATCTTTGAATGGATCCTGTAGTCATAAATAGACTTCTGGGTGAGCTGCCTATATTTCTTCTCACTGTTGAATCCAATCTGCTGTGAAAAATTTTCACTGTCTCCAAGTCATCATGAAAACATTCTCGGCTAATTGAGACATTCCCAAACAATTAAGATAACCAGATGCGTCTGTTATTTGTAATTACCTGAACATGCATTCCTTTCTTTGAGAATAGTTCCATTTTTTGAGCCTTTTGAACTACTCCAGATAATGAAAATGAAGATTACTGTGTGCGCATTTTTCACTCGGCCTAATTTTGACATCGAATTACCTCTTTCCAAAGTTAAGCAGCAAAACTGGAAACATGTGTGCAAAAGAACTTTTTTTCATTTTGCCTGGTGCCGAAATAATACCTTCTCTCCCCTTTCAAATTGCATTTCTGACAATTTCTAAGACTTAAGTTAACACATGTTTAAGTGTAAAAGATGGACTCCAATAGTTAAGGAAAAAATAAACAATTTATAATTACCACTCAGATCTGCCACATTTAATCTTTTAGATTCATGATGGGTCTGCAGTACTGTTTCTGGTTCTTGGCATATAGTGGGTGTAGTAGGATTTCCGTAAGTGGTAACTACCACCATAACTACTACTTTTTCTACTGTTACCAATACTACTATTCCTACTCTTCCTGATAATAACAGACCATTTCTCCAAATGGAGATCTTCATCAGTGATTTGGGATTTGTGTTCAAACATTTTGTTATTGATTTGCCTAATTATACAGAGAAATGATCAGAATAATTCACCACTTTCATCCAGTAATAGTCCCACTATGTTTTCACTTTTCCAACTGTGCAAATTCTTGTTAGATTTCCAGATACAATTCAAATACTACCTCTGTCTTCTCTCAACTTTATAGCATTAGTCCCCACTATTTATTTATGAATTACTTTTATATCTCCTTAAAACTTTTTTCTGTGGTTTTCTCTAGTTGTCTTGGGCAGTTATTTAGCTTGCATTATAACTTAAATTTTTTGTGTACCCAGTGTGAAGACAGGGCTTGCTCTATCCTTGTTTTCATTTTTTTTGCCTACTACTCTAGTCCTTGCACATGGTAGATGCTCAATAAATATTTGATTTGCTTTTATTTGAAAGGTCCTGTGCCTTTCTGATACATTAGCTCCCTCCAGCAAGTACTGTCTTTCAGTGTTAAACAATTTTGGATTCTCAGGCATTGGAACACTAGAATCCACCTATAAGATAAATGGAACCCTTTTCTTTTGCCCTGGGCAGTGGAGCTGGTATCACTCTAAGTCACTCTATGAAGGCAAAGTTTCCTACTTAGAAGATCAACGTGGGAGAAATGTCTCTAGAGGTAGACAGTGACATCAGGAGATGGGAGGGAGGTGGGAGAAAGGAACAGAGCAAAAACACGAAGAAGAAGAAGGTTGAGGGGGAAGAAAATGAGAAAGGAGAGAAGGGGAAGCAGCAGGAGGAAGAAGAAAGGAGGAAGGAAGAAGGAAGGGAAGAAGAAGGAATCATTTGAAATGATTGAACGTGGCAGATGATGTTATGTTGTTTTGCTGAACTAAATGATCTATGTGGGTTTAATTATAAAAGAAAGAATACATATAGGCATTTGATTCGCTTTCTGTGAATTTGTATATTAGTAATACTGAGCCTGATAGGCCATTCCTTAAATCATAGTCATCACTATAGTCATTTTCCCTCTTTAAAGAATAGCTAATTTAGACCACATTCCATTGTTTTAATGGACCCCTACATTTAGCAGTCCATACAAAAGTTAATACTAAAAATAATTTTAAAATATAATTTAATTGGAAATTCTTCATTGTTTATGACCATTTACTTCTCATGAATTGCTGCAAGTTATGATGTGCAAAGATGGGTCTGCAGAGAACATCTGTGAGGAAGACGGATGGCACCTGTTGCTCTGCACGGATGTCTTTGAGTTCAGTGTGCTTCTATTGCCAAATGCCTTGTGATGGTTTAGTTATCCAACCAGAATTCTCTATTCGAACAACTAGAAAACCTTTGGCAGTTTATACCAGTATGTCATTTACTCTTCATTTGATTCAAAAAATCCCATTCATATATTAAGTCTGCCTCTGTTCTTTTCTTATTAGCCTGTGACAATTAATGTAGAACATTATTCCACCACATTGTCATTTCCATGATGTCAAAACATTCTGGATTTATTAAATTATGAAGCTAAAATCCCAGCCTGTAAAAATATCTTACAATTGTAGCCGATCACTGTACAAGAGAAGTTTTGTCTTTTTAATTAGTAAAAGAATCCAACAAGAGTACAATAGCAGACACATGATGATCCCTGTCTCAATCACATTAGGACTCGATCACCTAAAGCCAGACAGATACGCTCTGTCTGTATGTTATCACTGGGGATCAATACAATTATAAACTCACATATAAACTGGAGCACTGAAATCATGTGGCTCTACTTAGTTTTAAGGTAGTCTACTAGAAGATTCAGAATGTGTTTTGTTCTTCCATATTTTAGAAATCATAATCAATGTGAAATCATAAAATTAAAATCAGAAAACTCACCACTGTTGATCTCATTGTCTTTTCATAATACTGCCACAGACACTCACGAATGAGCATACACAGAAAATTAACGCATCCAATACCAAGAGGTCTTCCCTGGAGAATGCGCAATGTGTTCAAATGTTGGGACTTGAACATCCTATGATTGCTTTTCCTTTTGTGGTCTTTATTTATTTTGTTATGACAGACAGGCATTTAGTTACATCTGCTTTAAAAATCTTCTAGACTAAGATTATTATAGTCATGCCTTATAAACCTAGAGATCACCAACGTCTTGGCTGGGCTTTTGTTTGTGTGTTAGTGGTGACCTCATACCACTTCAGGAGAAGCTAGGCCTTGACTACAGAAGCTCCTGTGAACAGCTTCCATGGGAAGGAAGATGGCCTTCAGTTCAGCCAAGTGTCCCTGTCAGGCTCTTCAGTGTTCATAAGAGGATGTGAAACTTTGTGTCAGCTTGGTTGGCTACTGGCCTTACGTTTCTGCACAAACCTGAAGCACAGAAGAGCAGCACACTGTGTACTTGTGAGGGGACACATCTGTGAGCTTTCTGCCTCTGGGGAATATCAGAAGTTCAGGTGAGGAAGACAGTCTCTACAGAGGCATTCCTGAAGGTCATGCAATCCATTCATTCCTTAAGATAAACTGCCTCAACCCTTTCCTGCCTTACCACACGTGAAAGATGGAACCCACCTACAGAGCTTACTTTCATGTGTAAATACAGATTTTGATAAAACCAAGAAAAAAAAATACAACTACTATAGTAAAATAAAGAACTGCAATAATTCATGATCTCAATTACTCTATAAATGGTGCACCAACTGGTACATGGTATTGTCTCCATTTTACAAAGGAAGAAACTGAAGCTCGGAGGGGCTAAGTAACAGTTACAGGGGCGGATACTTGATTTAGTCTGACACGCTTGCTTTGTTGTTTTGTCCACTGTCTCCCATCATTTCAGGACATTTTAGGGGAAAATTGCATAGCCTTACATAAAGGGATTGATCAAAGAAGAGTCTAGCATTGCTTCAGAGTAGGAATTGTACAGGAAGAACAGCGGAGTCATCCCTCTTGCAGAGACAGACATGGATTTGACTGTTTCTTACCTATCATTCTAGCCACTAAAGGGGGGAAAGTCTAGATACACTCCAGATGCAGACTGAGTCTACTCATGCAAGGGAGGGCTTACTTTTGTCCAGCTGGTTTTTTTTCTAAAGTTTATAATAAAGTGAGGATAACTTTGAGAAACCATGGTAGAAAAAAAGTGCAAATACATAACAAAAAACAAAAAAGAAGGTAGTTGGATAATTCTTGGAAAAAAAAAAAATCTGGTGGCAAAAGACAGTTGACCTATAGGTATTCAAGAAAAGCCACTGAAGGGGGCTGCTTATCAGCATTCACTGTCTCTGGGTTATCACCCCCTTTCTACTTCCTTCTATACACTCTGTCAGGTATTATTCCATTCCATATACATTAACTCAATGCGCACAGCAACCTTGTGAGTAGATACTATCATTATCTCTTTTTTACAGAGAAAGAACCTGAGTTTATGTAACTCTCTCAAGGTCATAGTAACTTGCTCAAGATCATACAGGTATTAAGGTGTAGATATGGGGTTTAAACCCAGACAATGGGCCCCCCAAAAATACATATTCATCTCTATTATGCTCTGCTTCCTCCCTCTACATCCCCGGCCCTTGTGGCATCTCCACTTCTCATTCATTTTGGGGTTGGGCTTGGGCAGGCCAGTCTCTGTAGTGGTGACAGCCAAGGAGAGCAATCACTTCTCACTCCTCCATCTTCCACTGGAAGAGTTTGGGACGTCATTCACAGATGCCACACCATCTATAGACCACAGTGATAATACCAAAGAAAACTGACCGCTTACTGTGGCAGTTATCAAGATAAGTCCATTACAAAGACCAATCCATTCATCCTCTCAACAACCCTTTGAGATGGGCATTATTTTTACCCTCATTGTATAAATAGTTAAATAAAAGGCAAAAAGCTTGTAGACCAGGCAGTCCTACTGTAGAGCCCATCATTGTTGCAAGTGTAGAAGGAAAATCTTTGATAATTTGCCCTGGAAACTTAGATATAAACAGATAATGTCAAGAATAAGGATTTTAACCTGGATAATTTATACTAGATGACATCAGATATAAGTTCTCCAAATAGTCACAACCTGGACTGGCGATATTTTGCCCAATTATGTATTTTGCAAGTTTATATATTAAATAAGTCCTTGCTAAATTAGAATATTGGTAGAGCAGTGGGGGAGCAGAGCATGGCAAAGAACGTTTTCTCTGGTATGGTCTTTATGCAAGAGGACCTGAGAAGATATCAACTCTACCAACCTTTTGCATCACTGTGTGCTGGTTACAGGAATAGAGCATAAGGAGGAATCCCTGGGCCTCTCTTCCTACCCAAAATGTTTCTGGTCCAAGGGAAACTTGAAGCAACAAGTGGCAAATAACAGAAAGGAATGGTGATGGTTCAGCTTTCAGGGCTGGCAAGAGTAACGAAAGGAAGAACCTCTCCTCAGGGTTTACCTGGCAGAACCCTCAACTGCCCTGTTCCTCCTTTCTGCAAGGGCCTGCTCCTGGCTCTCACTGGCTCTACCTGCCGGAGCTCCTTCCTCAGGTTATAGGATTTCATCTGGATGCTGGTGATTTGGAGAGATCCTGATTCACTGCAGTGCTTGGGGGCTATGGTTTAGATTTATGTCCTAAATATCCCAGAAAACTTTTTTTTTTTTAACTAAAGAGACACTGGGACACCTGATACTATAGTCCATGCATCTATAGCCAGGCTTTTGTGGCTAAAACCTAAACTATTAACCTCATTTAGAAGACATTTTTCCCCCATGAGAATATGCATTCATGATTCCAAACAACTTCCTTCAAGAAAACATTTGGAAGACAACTGTTCGTAATTTGGGGACTCTCTCGGCCCAGTAAATCATCACTGTACTCTTCATGCTGTGTGTTCTGTTTTATTATCACCAGAACTTGATGATGTTTGGTCTCTCTCACTGCACCGGAGAAACTCGGAACAGTGGGCTTGTCCTTGACTCCTGACACATTTGCAGGGGTCTCTGCAAAGAAAAACATTAGCTGCCTTCCAGTTTCCCACTTTCTTTTTTCTCTTCCTTTGACATTTGTAAACTGATCTGATAAAACAGTATACAATCGGAATTTGAGGCTGAGCATAAAGTTTACTATAATGTTTTATTATATATGTGGAGTTGGCTTCTCTAAACAACAGCTGTGGTGGAGGAGGCAGCTGTTTTGGAGCGGAAATGACTCTGGCCGGGGAGTTAGGGGATCCAGGGCTGTCCCAGACCTGCCCCTTGCTTCACCAGGCCAGCTATTGGACTCTCCTGGTGATTGGTTTCATTATCTGTAAAATGGGAATAATTCTGCCCCACAGGATTAAATATTATATATCTATATCTATGTACCTATCTATAAAGCAATATTTTATAACCTACTGAGTAAGAGCTATTAAGCTTGTAAAGTTGATAGTTGTAAATTTTAATGAGTTTGGTCTGAAGAAACTCTTTCTCTTTCTTTCTTTCTTCCTTCCTTCCTTTCTTCCTTCCTTCCTTCCGTCCTTCCTTTCTTCCTTTCTTCCTTTCTTTCTTTTTTTTTTTTCAGATTCAGGAGCTTATTTACTCTTCTTTTTTAATTTAATTTTTTATTAAGGTATAATTGATGTATAATATTATATAGGTTTCAAGTGAACAACATAGTAATTCACAGTTTTTAAAGGTTATATTCCATTTATACTTACTATAAAATATTGGCTTTATTCCCTTACATTGTACAATATATCCTTTTAACTTTTTTGTTTTATACATAGTAGTTTGTACCTCTTAATTTCCTACCCCTTTCCCTTGCCCCACTGGAAGTGTAAATGCTTTTGACAATTCTTCTGTCTTACATTTCACACACACATATATGCAGTCTCCCTCCTCTCTGTCTCTCTCTCTCTCTCTCTTTCCCCTCTCCCTCTCTCTCTCTCCCTCTCTCTCTCTCTTTCTCTCCCTTTTCAGAAAATGCAAGTAAAGTAGAGACCCATAAGTGAAAGTAAAGCTTTTCAAAGGTTTAGGCACAGTTTTGGAGAAAACCGAAATTGTCGATCATGCCATAAGAAGTCACATAGCCATAAAATTGCATCATAGAGATACCAAGGGAACATCGGCTCCTTAAAAATCTCATGAGAGCGCAGGGCTTAGTTTGGGGCATCACCTTCCAGAATAGATGAACAGCAGTGGGAACTCCAGGCAAGAGAAGCAAGATGATTAAGCCCATAGAAGAATCCAGGTATCTGGGTGGATTAAAGAAAATGGATAAGTCACTGAAGCCATTGCCAAGATGGGGAATAATTACAGTCTACGAAAATTTCAAAGGTAGAAAAGCCAAGGAAGGAGAGGAACTATTTAACTTGATTCAGAAGACAATGCATTGAAATATTCATGAATGAGAGGAAAGGAAATTTTGTGAAATGATATTTGATAATTTGAAAGCTAATATGAAGATTCCCTGAAGGACACCAAAACTTTAAAGGGGGGCAGGGGCCCTGCAGAGCAGTAACATATGATGATCTATTAAAAAGTCTTCACAAAAAGTCTTCACCTCGAACGCACAGGAGAGTCCTCAGTCTCAGAAACCTCTCAGGACATAGGGTGAGCAGACTTGATTATTCTGACACTTACCTGTTAAACTGTATGTATTAAGAAGCCAATTTTCAAGGAGGAAAAATGGTTGAGAATCTTGGAGCCTCATTCTTACCAGTCGAAATCCAGATACATGATAGCTGAGAGCTTTCATCTGGGTTATAGGAAATACTTACTCATTTAACAAGTATTTACTGAGCACCTACTAGGAACCAGGGAGAGTGCTAGGCACACATGTGAGATCCAACACTCAAAGGACTCTTAAGTTTTCCTCCTGTTTGGCTCTTATTCCACTAATTAATATTATATTTGGTCTTTTTCATATATATCTACTATCCAAAAGTTATCTTAAGCTCCAGGGGGGTAATGAAAGGGATTGAAAAGGATTCTTCCATCACAGCAGCCAGCCCCCTGCTATGACTGTATATACGAATACCAAATGCATCTGCCCTTTGCCCAGTGTGATGCCGGGATGAGGGACAGGTGGCAAGGTGTATGGTTTCTAGAGTGAAATTATTCTTTGAGCCTCATAATGTTATCAGCTCCAGTCTTCTTTTAACTTCACAAACATGTCATGAAATAATATTCATTTAGAGATATAAATGAATTTTTTTCCCTAGGATAAATCATCAAATCCTGAAGAGGCAAACAGTGTCACAACCAAATATGTACAGCTGAGACAATCCCAGGGCTATTCAGGTATAGACATAACTAAGTTGAAGGACAGAGTCATCAGCCAGGTTGACATCAGGAGCGTTAGTTAAATATTGATGACATTCTAAGGGCAGACAATGGTGATAGGTTTCTCTTGTCCTCCTTCCTTTATTTTATGTGTTAAGACTTCTTTATTTCTAACAGTCGATCAACTGTAAACATCTCTGATACGGTAAATACCAGAAATGAGACACCATTAATTCTGTCTTTTAGCCTAGAAAAGACCAGCTAAAGAGAAGTTATTTTATTAGTATTTCCAGCTCTGTGCCAAATATCCACACATGTTCTCTACAGTGTGTGCTTTAAATTACTTACTGAAATGGATATTTGTCCTTACAAAGAAATAATGGTTTCCTCGTGTCTCTCAGTAACAGGAAAAATTTCCATCCTTACTGGGGTAAGATTAAAAAGCTAATCAGCATTGCGGTCTCTCAGAGTCTGCACATGTGCTCTCCCCAGATCCACAGTGGATATGGATTACCTGGCGATATTTGAACTGCCCTTCTACTCTTCTTGTACGTTTGTTTAACACTTTGCTCAGCTTTGTTTTTAAGTGATTCTGACAGCTCCTAACTAAGGAACAACATGTTCTGGCTAGCTGTTTGGGTCAAGGGTTTTAACAATTTAAAAATAAGCTTGTATTCACTTTTGTTTTAATGTAGAAATGTCTGCAAATGGGAAGGGATCCAAATGAAGAGCAAAAAGATGTCTCCTGTGGAAGCTGAGCTAAGTTTTTGCAGAGGTGTAGTCTACCCTGAGGGACCTCAGCATAACATCTCCCCACCCTCCAATTAAAGATAGGCAGCCTTTGGCTCGTTAGCAATTCATTTACATATATTTGAAAAGTGAGCTCTTCATCAAATTCACCTTTTTAATACTTAGGTGTTCATCATCCTGCTTGGCACACAGTAGGCATATAACAGGAATTGGTGAATCACGTTGTTCTCCCGACATCATTGTGAGAGATTTGAGGTCAGGTCTTTGACAGGACTGGTGTTGTCCTGGGTGTTGCTGTAGGTCCTCAACCAGGACTTGCTGAGTGATTGAAAGACTGGCTTGTTTCTCATTCCACTCTATGCCAAGCCAGGCCATTCATCAGAGGAGGAGTAAACAGAGTTAATAAGAGATGAAAAGAGGGATTGCTGAATCCCAGTGAGAGGTTAGAGAGTAGGAATGTGTGGCAGAGCCAATCAGCATGCTTCCAAAAGTAACTCTAACAAAACTTGGCAGCCTGGGAGACAGGAGAGAGGATGAGAAAGGTGGGGGGAGGGGCCCCGGGAAGAGGGTTTTGCAAAGTGGTGGATGGAGACACTATCTCCATGCCTTCTCTCACTTCTACTTTGTGGTGTTCCAGATAGTGAACTGGCTTCTCTGAGAATAATTCTAAGAATGGTAGGGAGGCTTCAGAGTTGGACAAGCTCACAGAGTGTTTACAAATGACCATAAATTATTATAATGACTCTTGTTCTGAAATAGGCCTTCATCTATATTTTATTTTAGGTTTGAGAGTTTCCGTCTCCCAGCACCTCTTCAGTTCTTCCTTCCTTTTTCTTGTTTGTAGGGTTACCATATTATTTTATTGTTGAAACTAAGACAATTTTGAGAGGAGAAAAAGAAAGCTGTTAATGATTATACCCAGAGGTGTATTATGACTTCTGTGGTCTTTAGGCACTTTTGATTCCATGGGCTCTTTCCTCCAGGAAAAAGAAAAAAAAAAAAATAAAAATAAAAAAATTTTTAAATTACAATTTATGACTGTGATGGTATAAAGATGAATATAATCCAGGCTAGATTTATTATAATATATTCATTGTTAGCATAGTTATTTTTCTTCTTATTTTAAAAGAAATCAAAATTAAAACATTTTTGTGGACCCTTAACATCATGATCATGATGGACCCTAGCACTGTGCCTGATGGAGAAGCCAGCCTTGTTTAAGATTTCAGAAGTAAAACAGATCTGTCTTAGGTGTGGTCACTGTATAAGTCATTAAAATTCTAATACTAAAGGCTGTGCTAGGAGGGCTCCAGGTTCCCTGGAGCTTGGCTTCAGACCTATTCAGAAGGTAATGAGTTTAAACTCATCAAAATGTATACATTAAAAGTGTGTAACTTTTTGAAAATCAGTGATACCTCAATAAAGCTAAAAACAGTAGTGAATTACCTCAACTATTATAATGATGTTGAAGTGGGAAAAATGGCATGTGGTAGGTAGGAGGTAAGTGGATGTGGTTGTTTAAGGCAGAGACTAGGTATGGGGTGTGGTGGGTGGAAAACAAAGGCAGATTCCAGAGGGCTTTGCTGGAAATGCCTTGAAACTGCCAGAGATGGGTATGGGAGGCTTGCTGAAGGCGCTGGCTGTGCTCCTCTTTCTGCAGTGAGTCTTCTTGGAGCTTCTTTGGGCAAGACATCCAGTTAAACACCAGTGAAGGGGGAGACCGACCTTGGTAGCAGTGACATTAGGTGATCTTGAGTCTGGTTTAGAAGCCAAGAGCGTAGGGCTTCTTCATTTCTCTGCAATGAAAGGTGGTGACTTAGCATGGTCTTATCCTGAGATATATTCATAGAAAGAATTACCATGCCACTCACTTAACATCCAAACACTGTCTTGTATGGTCATTTCTCTTCTCTTTTTAATTAGTTTTGCATAAGCACGTAGCTTATCTCTCTAACTTGACTGCTTGCTTCTCGAGAGCTGTCATCTTAGAGTTCAGTTATCAGATCTAACTGGAAGTAATCTCAGAGTCCAAGCCCCTTACTTTTCAACTGAGAAGCCTAACAGCTTGTTGGTGGCAGAACCGTGATTCAAACTCAGATCTCTTAGGTTTCAGGTAAATGTTTTGTTCTGAAATTTTATGGCATCTTTGAACAGCCTCTTTCTTCACAAGCCTTGGGCCTATCACTTTCTAATCTCACCTTTCTTCAGTGAAGGTCTACCGCTGTCACTGTATTACATGTTTCTTCCTAAATGGTCAGCTCAATAATTTGAGAATCTTTATTGATGTTCAAAATCATAGCTTTCACAAGATTTTGTTAACCCTTTCAACTCTGACGGCCTTGATATTAATGTGCTTCTGCCACCCTTCTGCTTATACCACTTTAGGCTCCTCGTAAGACTGACCCACCTTCAATAATCCGTATTTAAGAGCTCCTCCTGCCCACCACAACCACCTTGCCTTCTAGCTGTTCAGTTCCTTCCCATCGCCTGCATCTGTTCTTCACATTAATGATGACCACTGTGTACTCAGCCCATCTCAGTTCTCCGACTTCTTCATCCTACCTCCAGCTTCATGGGCCTTCCCCAGCCCCGAAGATGCCACGTCAGTTACTTTCAAGTGGTCCCCTCTAACAGTACAGTCACTCTGCACAGTGCCCTTAAACTATGTCATACCCCCAAAATGAGTTACCTTACCGTTTGTAGGCTACTCAGTCATTCCCAAGCTGCCAAGCTTTGCCGGATACATTTATGAGAAAGTTGCCTGCTAAACTCTTGTTTCCCAACCTCACTTTTAGGCATCTTATTATCTTATGCCTCTCTGAACTATATATCCCTTTCCTCTCTGGGAAAAAAAAATAAGTGTTCTAACATTTTCTACATTTTTTATGCCTCATTCTTAACCATGCCGTCCTCACTCTGAACAGATGACCTTCCTTCCTACTTTACTGAAAAAGCAGAGGCCATCTGGTACAACCTCCATAATCTTTCCTCCTCTCCATCTGTCACCACGCTTCACTCTCTGAAACTTTCTCTGATATCTTCATCTTTCCTTCTCTTCCCTCCTGTTTCCTTCTCCCTTCCAAAAGAAATCCTAGGTTTTTAAAAATAATAACGACTGTGTATAAAGCACTGAATTAGACTTACACATTTCACGCAGAGGCCTCTCACTGGCATTTAAAAATAGGTATTTCAGGCACCGTATCAGGAAACTGAGACTTCATAGTTAGCAGCTACTGCAAGGTCGCCAAGCACCATGGGGCTCTTTATTTCTTACTGCTTGGTTTTTCCAGGATCTGCCACATACACCTCTTCCTTCTTTGCCATCTTCGTCTTTTTCTCTGTTTTAGCTTACATAAACATATACAAAAGCATCTAATTTTCTAAACAAATTTTGCCATGAAGAACATAGATCAGTTATTTTGAAAAGATACTAGTGTAAGAGTATCATTCTGCCATACTCATTTATTTAGTTATTAGGGAAATTTTAAGAGGCTTCCTAAAGTCCATCAGTCCAGAAATTGTTTGCTTCTTATAATAAAAAATATCTCCCTAAGCCTGGTTACTAGATGTTTACAATTCTTTAAAGTTAACAGAGCCCAGTCAATTAATGTATAATTTATATACAATCAAATGCACCCATTTTTAGCAAACAGTTCGCAGATTTTTGCTATATGTATACATTTGTGGAACTTCCATCACAATCAAGATATAGAACACTCCCATCACTTCAGTTAAGTTCCCTCATGCCTATTTGCATCTGTCTTCACTCCACTCAACCAACACAGTTCCCATGCAACCACTAATCTGCTTTCCGTTACTATAGATTATGTTTACCTGTCCCAGAATTTCATATAAAAGGAATTCTACAACATGTAATCTTTTGTTTTTTGCTTCTGTCATGTAGCATCATAGCGTTAAGCGTATCAGTGGTCTCTTTCTTTATTGCTGCATAGTACTCCCTTGAACGGAAAGAACACAAATGGTTTTTACATTCAATTGTAGATTGACATTTGGACTGTTCCCAGTTTTAAGGTATTACAAAGAAATTTGCTGTGATTATTTAATTACAAGTCTTTTTGTTAAAATATGTTTCATTTTTCTTAGGTAAACAATTTTAAAAGAATTGCTTGATTCCAGAGTAAGTGTGTTTCATTTATATTAAAAAACAAAAACAAAAAAATACCAGCAACTATTAAACTGCTTTCCAAAGTGGTGGCACCATTTTACACTACCATCAGCAATATGAGAGTCCCAGTATTCCACACCCTCATCAATAATTGGTATTGTCAAACTTTTTAATTTTAAGCATTGTAACAGGTGTAAAAGGTGTGTAGAAGTAACTAGTTATAATTTTAATTTGCATTTCCTTGATGACTAATGATGTTGACCATTTTTCTTGTGCTTATTGGCCATTTGCACATTTTCTTTTGTGAAGTGTCTGATCAAATCTTTTGCACATTTCTACATTGGCTTATTGACTTGTTATAATTAAATTGAAAGATCACTTTATATATTCTTCATATGAAATAATTTGTCAGTAATATGTATTGCAAATATTACTTTTCAGCCTATCATTTGTTTATTTTCTTAATGGTGCTTTCCAAATCACAGTTCAAATTTTTATGAAGTCCAATTTATGTTTTTTTTTTTCTTTTTTGGTTAGGTTATGTGTGTGTGTCTCTGTGTATGTCTCCTATCTAGGAAGTCTCTCTTTTTATTGAAATATAGTTGATGTAGAATACTATGTTAGTTTCAGGTATACTACATAATGGTTTGACATGTGCATACATTATGAAATAATCACCATTATAAGTCTAGTAATCATCTGTCCCCATACAAAGTTATTACAATATTATTGACCATATTCCTTGTGCTGTATATCACATCACTCTGACTTATTTATTATATAACTACAACTTTTTACCTCCTAATTCCCTTCACTTATTTCACCTACCCCCAAACCCTCCCTTCTGGCAACAACCATTTGTTCTCTGTATTTATGAGTCTGTTTTCATTTTATTTTGTTTGTTGTGTTTTTTAGATTCCACTTATAAGCGACAGCATGTGGTAGTTGTCTTTTGCTGTCTGTCATATTTCATTTAGAGTAATACCCTTTAGACACATTCATATTGTTACAAATGGCAAAATTTAATTTTTATGGCTAATAGTCCATTGTATATATATGCTACATCTTTATACATTTGTCTATCAGTGGACACTTAGGTTGCTTACATAGCTTGTCTGCTGTAAATAATACTGCAGTGAACATTGGAATGCATATATCCCTTCGAATTAGTGCTTTTGTTTTCTTTGACTAAGTACCTAGAAGTGAAATTACTAGATCATATATCAGTTCTATTTTTAATTTTTTGAGGAAACACCATACTGTTTTCCATAGTGGCTGTACCAATTTACATTCCTACCAACAGTGCATAGGGTTCTCTTTTTTCCACATCCTTACCAACCAACACTTGTTATTGTTCTTTTTGATAATAGCCATTCTGAGAGGTGTAAGGTGACATCTCATTGTGGTACTGATTTGCATTTCCCTGATAATTAGTGATGTTGAGCAACTTTTCATGAGCCTGATGGCCATCTGTATGTCTTCTTTAGAAAATTGTCTGTTCAGGACCTCTGCCTATTTTTAAAATGAGTTGTTTGGTTTTTTGATATTGAGTTATATATTTTGGGTATGAATCCCTTATCAGATACATCTTTTGCAAATATCTTCTCCCATTCAGTAGGCTGCCTTTCATTTTTTTCATAATTTCCTAAACTGTGCAAAAGCTTTTTTTGTTTGTTTGTTTGATGTAGTCCCATTTTTAAATTTTTGCTTTTGTTTCCCTTACCTAAAGAGATATATCTAAAATAATATTGCTAAGACCAATGTCAAAGTGCATACTTCCTGTGTTTTCTTCTAAGAGTTTTATGATTTCCAGTCTTACATTCAAGTGTTTAATCCGTTTTGAATTCATTTTGTATATGGTGTGTGAAAGTAGCCCAATTTGACTCTTTTGCATTCAGCTGTTCAGTTTTCCCAAAACCACTTATTGAAGAGGATTTCTTTCACCCACTGTATATCCTTTGTCATAGACTAATTGACCATTAAATGTGGGCTTATTTCTGACATCTTTCTTCTGTTCTTTTGATCTATGTGTCTGTTTTTCCCCCCAGCACCATACTGCTTTTATTACTATAGCTCTGTAGTATAGTCTGAAGTCAGGGAACATGATTCCTACAGCTCTGTTATTCTTTCTCAAGATTGTTTTGGCTATTCAGGGTGTTTTGTGTTTCCATAAAAATATTAGAATTGTTTGTTCTAATTCTATGATAAATGCCATTAGATTTTGACAAAGATTGCATTAAATATGTAGACTACCATGGGTAGTGTGATCATTTTCACAATGTTATTTTTTTTCAATCTATAAGCATGGAATGTCTTTCCATTTGTTTGTGTCATCTTCAGTTTTTTTCATCAGTGTCTTACAGTTTTCTGAGTATAGGTATTTTACCTCCTTCATTAGATTTAATCCTAGGTGTTTCTTTTTGTTGCAATTGCAAATGGGATTGATTTTTAAATTTCTCTTTCTGATAGTTCATTGTTACTGTATAGAATCATAACAGATTTCTACATATTAATTTTCTATCCTACAACTTTATTAGTTCTACTAGATTTTTAGTAGTGTCTTTAGGGTTTTCTACATATAGTATTATGTTTTGTGTATACAGTCACATTTTTACTTTTTCCTTTCCTCTTCCTTTTTCTTTTGTTTATTTATTTTTTCTTGCCTGTTTACTATGGCTAGGACTTCCAATACTATGTTGAATAAAATTGCTGTGAGTGGGCATCCTTGTCTTGTTCCTAGTCTTAGAGGAAATGCTTTTAGCTTTTCATCATTGAATATGATGTTGGCTGTAGGTTTGTCATATACAGTCTTTATTCTGTTTAAGTATGCTTTATCTATATCCACTTTGTTGAGAGTTTTTAATCATGAATGGATGTTGAATTTTGTCAAATGCTGTTTATGCATCAATTAAGATGATCATAAGATTTTTATTCTTCAATTAGTTAATGTTATGTATCACATTGATTTACATATTTTGAAATGTCCTTGCATCCCTGGGATAAATTCCACTTGTTGATGATATATCATCATTTTAATGTGCTATTGAATTTGGCTTCCTAAAATTTGGCTAAGGATTTTTGCATGTATGTTCCTTAGTGATATTAGCCTGCAGTGTTCTTTTCCTTTTTATTTTCTTTTTGTGGTGTCTTTGGTTTTGGTATTAGGGTGATGCTGGCCCCAAAGAATCAGTTTGGAAGCAGTCCTTCTTCTTCAATTTTTTTCTTTGAAAAGTTTTGAGAAGTATAATTATTAACTCTTCTTATAATGTTTGATAGAATTCACCTGTGAAGTTGTCTGGTCCTGAACTTTTATATGTTAGGAGTTGTTTTAGTTTTTTCTTCTTCTTCTTCTTCTTCTTCTTCTTCTTCTTCTTCTTCTTCTTCTTCTTCTTCTTCTTCTTCTTCTTCTTCTTCTTCTTCTTCTTCTTCTTCTTCTTCTTCTTCTTCTTCTTCCTTCTTCCTTCTTCCTTCTTCCTTCTTCCTTCTTCCTTCTTCCTTCTTCTTTCTTCTTCTTCTTTCTTCTTCTTCTTCCTCTTCTTCTTCTTCCTCTTCTTCTTCTTCCTCTTCTTCTTCTTCCTCTTCTTCTTCTTCCTCTTCTTCTTCTTCCTCTTCTTCCTCTTCCTCTTCTTCCTCTTCCTCTTCTTCCTCTTCCTCTCCTTCCTCTCCTTCCTCTCCTTCCTCTCCTTCCTCTCCTTCCTCTCCTTCCTCTCCTTCCTCTCCTTCCTCTCCTTCCTCTCCTTCCTCTCCTTCCTCTCCTTCCTCTCCTTCCTCTCCTTCCTCTCCTTCCTCTCCTTCCTCTCCTTCCTCTCCTTCCTCTCCTTCCTCTCCTTCCTCTCCTTCCTCTCCTTCCTCTCCTTCCTCTCCTTCCTCTCCTTCCTCTCCTTCCTCTCCTTCCTCTCCTTCCTCTCCTTCCTCTCCTTCCTCTCCTTCCTCTCCTTCCTCTCCTTCCTCTCCTTCTTCTCCTTCTCCTTCTCCTTCTCCTTCTCCTTCTCCTTCTCCTTCTCCTTCTCCTTCTCCTTCTCCTTCTCCTTCTCCTTCTCCTTCTCCTTCTCCTTCTCCTTCTCCTTCTCCTTCTCCTTCTCCTTCTCCTTCTCCTTCTCCTTCTTTCTCCTCCTCCTCCTTCTCCTCCTCCTCCTCCTTCTCCTCCTCCTCCTTCTCCTCCTTCTCCTTCTTCTTCTTTCTTCTTCTTCTTCTCCTTATTATTATTATTATTATTATTATTATTATTATTACTGATTCAACTTAATTACTGGTAATTGATCTATTCATATTTTCTATCTCTTCATGATCCAGTCTTGGGAGAGTGTACATTTCTAAGAATTTTCCATTTCTTTTAGGTTGTCCATTTTACTGGTGTTTAACTGTTCATAGTAATCTCATTTGATTCTCTGTATTTTTGTGGTGTTGGTTGTAACTTATTTTTCATTTCTGATTTTATGTATATGGGCTCTCTCTTTTCATTTTTCTTAATGCATCTGGTTAAAAGTTTATTAATGCTTCTATTTCATTTATTTCTGCTCTGATCTTTTATTATTTCTTTCCTTCTACTAACTTTCAGTTTGGGTTTTTAGTTTGGGGTTTTTTTTTTGTTTTTTTTTGTTTAGTTCCTTTAGGTAGGCATAAGGTGAGATTGTTTAGTTGAGATTATTCTTGTTTCCTGGAGGTACACTTGTACTGCTATAAACTTCCCTCTTAGAACTGCTTTGCTGTATCTCATAGATTTTTGGATCATTGTGTTTCCACTTTCACTTGTATCTGGATATTTTTTGCTTTCCTTTTTGATTTTAGAGTGATCCATTTGTTGTTTAGTAGCATATTGTTTAGCCTCCAAGTGTTTGTGGTTTTGCAGTTTTTTGTTTGTTTGTTATCTTCAAAGTTTGTGGCTGAAAAACTTTGTGGTTGAAAAACATGCTTGATTTGATTTCCATCTTCTTAATTTTGAGATTGTTATATGGCCTAGCATATGATCTGTCTTGGAGAATGGTCCATGTGCACTTGAAAATAACGTGTTTTCTGCTGCTTTTGGATGGCATGTTCCATAAATATCCATTGTCTGTCTGTTCTAATGTGTCATTTATGACCAGTGTTTCCTTTTTGACTTTCTGTCTAGATGATCTGTCCATTAACATAAGTGGAGTGTTAAAGTCCCCTACTAATATTGTGTTACTGTGAATTTCTCCCTTTATGTTTGTTCATATTTGCTGTATGTATTTAGGTGCTCCTATATTGGGTGCATATATATTTATAATTGTTAGATCTTCTTTTTGAATTTATCCCTTTATCATTATGTAATGTCCTCCTTAGTCTCTTGTAGGCAGAATATAGTTAGGTCTTGTTTTTTTAATCTACTTAGACCTGTATCTTTTGTTTGGAGCATTTAGTATATTAACATTTTAAGTAATTATTGATAGATATGTACTTATTGCTATTTTGTTTATTGTTTGCTGGATGTTTTTGTGTTTTTATTTCTATCTTTAGTGTTATATTTGGATTCCTTTCTCTTTTGTGTGTGTGTATCCATTAGAGATTTTGGTTTATAGTTACCATGAGTTCATATATAACTATACACACACACACATACACACACACACACACACACACACACACACACACACGATTAAGTTCATAATTTCTTAAGTTTGAGCATATTCTAACAACCCTGTATTTTTATTCCCCTCCCCCAACATTTAGTGTTTTTGACATCATATTTTACATCTTTATGTTCTGTGTGGCTCTTAACTATTTATTGTGCATATAGATAATTTTAATACTTTTGTCTTTTAACCTACCTCCTGGCTTTACAAGTAATTCATCTACTACCTTTAATGTATGTTTGCCTTTTCCAATGAGAACTTTCTTTTCATAATTTTCGTATTTCTAGTTGTGGCCCTTTCTTTTCCACTTAAGTCCCTTTAACTTTCTTATGAAGCTAGGTTAGATGCTGAACTCTTTTCACTTTTGTCTATAAAACTCTTTATCTCTTCTTCAAATCTGAATGATAGTCTTGACTGCTAGAGTGTTCTTGCCCTGTAGGTATTTTTCCTTTAATTACTTTGAATAGACCACTCCCTTCTGGCCTATAATTTTCTGCTATAAAGTCAGATAATGGTCTTATGGGAGTTCCCTTGTATGTAACTAGTTGCTTTTCTCTTGGTGCTTTTAAAATTCTCTTTATCTTTAATTTTTGCCATTTTAATTAAAATGTATCTTGGTGTGGACCTCTTTTGGTTCAGCTTGTTTGGGACTCTGTGCTCTGTGCTTCCTAGACCTGGATGTCTGTTTCCTTTTCCAGGTTAGGGATGTTTTCAGCTTATTATTTCTTCAAAAAAGTTCTCTGACCTTCTTTTTTTCTCTCTTCTCTTTCTAGGAGCCCTGTAATGTGAATGTTAGTATGCATGATGTCTCATAAGTCTCTTAAACTATCCTCATTTTTTTTAATACTTTTTTTCTCTTTTTTGTTCAGCTTCATTGATTTCCACCACATTGTCTTCTAATTCACTGATCTGTTTCTCTGTATCATCGATCTACTGTTGATCCCTTCTAGTGTATTTTTTATTTTCGTTATTATATTCTTCTGCTCTGTTTGGTTCTTTTTTATATTTTTAACTTTTTGTTAAAATTCCCACTGTGTTCATTCATTCCTATCCTGAGTTCTTTGAGCATATTTATGATCATTACCTTGAAAGCTTTTTTAGGTATCCTTTATGAGTTGTTGCTTATCTTCACTTTGTTTAGTTCCTTTTCTGAAGTTTTGTCTCATCCCTTCATTTGGAACACACTCCTTTGTCTCTTCATTTTGCCTAATTCTTTGTGTTTATTTCTATGTATTCGGTAGGTCAATTACATTTCCTGATCTTGGAGAAGTGGACTTATGCAGAAAACATAAGTCGCAGTGTGGGCCCAGCACCACGCTCCTTTCTGGTTACCAGAGCATTATGTTCTAGGGGCGCCCCTTCTGTAGGCTGCATGGGTCCTTCTGTTGAGGGGAGGTTGACTAATATGAGTGTGCTGGTAGGCAAGGCTGGTTCCTGGCCCAGCTGGCTGCCAGGCCCTCCCTATGTGGTCCACTATGTGGGCCAGGTTCCAGCATAGCAGTGTAGGGCATTTAGGGAGCCCTGGGGTTGGTGTCAGCCCACTGGTGAGCAGAGCTAGGACCTGACATGGCTGGCCGCACAGCCCAGGGTGTGGCCTGAGGCTGGTGCTTACCTGTAGGTGGGCAAGTAAGCCCCTGGTACTAATAGGCTAGAGGGAGGACTCCAAAATGTCCCCTTCTAGCACCAGTGCCCTCATTGTAGAACAAGTTTCACTAAATATAGCTGCTGCCAGAGTCTGTGTCCCCAGAGGAAGTCATAGTTGCCTCCTGCAAATCTGGGAGACTCTCCAAGGTCAGCAAGTGGGTCTGACCTAGTATCCTTTAAAATTACTGCCTCTGCACTGGAACTCAAAGCATGTGAGATTTTTGTGCATGCCCTTTAAGAGCATAGTATCTGTTTCATATAGCTCCTTGGCTCTCCTGTATGCCCTGTTAACCTTCAAATTTAGACATTCTGGGACCTCATCTTCCCCATATAGAACTCTGGGGCTGGGGAGCCCAATTAGGGGCTCAGACCCCTCGCTCTTTGAGGAAACCTCTGTAATTATGATTATCCTCCCATTGTGTGTTGCCTTCCCAGGGGTGTGGGTCTTGACTCTACCACATCTCCAACCCTCCTACCTATTTCATTGTGGTTCATTCTTTGTATCTTCAGTTGTGGAAAATCTTTTCTGCTCATCTTCAGATAATTCTCTTTAGATAGTTGCTCTGTAAATAGTTTTAATTTTGGTGTGCCCATGGGAGGAAATGGGCTTAGGGTCTTCTTACTTTGCTGTCTTGGCCACTATCCCTCTAGGAAGTCTATCAACCACAAGATTGCAAAGGTTTTCTCCTGTGATTTCTCCTAAAAGATTTAGCTTTTATTTTAGGTCTGTCATTCATCTAGAGTTAATTTCTGTGCATGGTGTGAGGTAAGGGCTGAAGTTAATTAATTATAATTAAGTACAATATTTATAGTAAGTCTTTAATCAAGTATATGTGTCTTACATATATTTTTTTTTCCTTCAACATTGCTTTGGCTCTTCTATATTCTTTGAGTTTCCATATAAATTTCTCATATAAATTTTAGAAGTAGCTTATTAGTTTTTACCATATAGCCTCATAGGATTTTCTTAGATTCTGATTGGGATTGTATATAATTTGTAGACCATTTAGAGAGAGCTGGTATCTTAAAAGGATTATCTTCCTTCCAATTCATAAATATTTTAAATCTCTTCATGTATTTAAATCTCTTAATTGCTCCCAGCAATGCTTTTTAATTTTCAGTGTGAAGACATTGCACATATTTTATTAAATTTACCCTTAATAATTTTATGATTTTGAAGCCAGGATATATGAAATTTAAAAATTTTATTTTCAAATTGTTCATTGCTAGTATATAGAAATGCAATTAATTTTGGTATGCTGATTTTTTCTATGTTGTGACCTTGCTAAGTTCATTTATTATTCCTGGAGACTTTTATATCAGCTCTTTAAGATATTCTATGTGTATAATAATGTCATCTGTGAATAAAGACCATTTTATTTTTTTGTATCCAATCTTTGTGCCTTTTGTTTTCTTTTCTTGGCTCATTTCATTAACTGAGACTTTTAGTAGTGAATACAGTAGAAATGGTTTTCAGAAAAACTTGCCTTGCTCAAACATTAGGGAGAAATTGTCAGTCTTTCGTGAATAAATATAATTCTTGCTCTAGTTCTTTTGTATATACCCTTTGTCTTTCTAACTTTGCTGAGCATTTTTTTTTTATCATGAATGAGTGTTACAAATCATCAAATGTATATCTTTATCTATTCAGATAAATATATATGTGTGTGTGTGTGTGTGTATACACATATATATATTCATGTATGCACCAGGCACTCATATGACTCTTCAACTTTTCTATTTCATCTTGTGTTAGTTTTGTTTTTAGGAATATGTTGTTTTTGTTAATTTATTGAATTTATGGCCTAGAATCTTTTATAATTTCCTCATAATATCTTATTCATGTAGGATTTTTGGTATTGTCTGCTCTTTCATTCTTGTTATTGGCAAGTATGTCTTCTCTCCTTCTTCACTTGATAACTCCATCTAAGCATTTGTCAAGTTTATTGATCTTTTTAATAACCAGCATTTGATTTTATTAATTTTCCATTTGCCTGTTTTTCATTTCCTTGACTTTTTACTCTAAACTTTACTATTTCCTCCTTTCTACTAAACTAGAGTTCAATTTATTCTTTTTCTTAATGTGGAATGCTTTATTACTTAATGTGGCAGCCTAATTTTTTTATCATTTTTATCTTCTAATATAAGCATTTTAAGCTAAAAAATTTCCCTGATATACTACTTTAGCTGCATCTGGTGCATTTTGAATGTTCTGTTTTACTCAGTTTACAATATGTTTCAGTTTCCCTTTTGATTTTCTCTTGAGCTGTGTTATTTTAAAATATAGGGATTTTTGTCTCCCAATAATTGTGTTTTGCAGGGTTTTTTTCTTTTTTTAATGGATCCTATTTTAACTCTCTTCTAGTCAAATAGGATACTCTATGCCCTTTGATGTTTATTGACTCTTCTTTTTTGGCACAATATATGGTGACTTTGAATGAATAATCCATGTACATTTGAAAAGAATGTGTATTTTGTTGTTGCTGTGTGTAATGCTACATAAATGTTAATTAGTTCATATTGGTTGATAGATTTGATGTCTATTTCTTCTATTAAACTGAGAGAGGGGTATTGAAATTTTCAGTTACAATTGTAAATTTGTCTATTTCTTATGGTAGATCTGTGATTTTTTATTTCATATATTTTGAAGCTCTGTTATATAATTGCATACACATGTAGAATTTCTTACATTTAATGAATTTATCACTTATCCTAAGAAACATCTCTCTTTATCTTTTGAATATTCCTTGATCATAATCAGATTTTTCTGGTATTAATATAGGTGATCTAGTTGTCTTTAAAATCATGATTGCATACGATACCCTCTTCCACCTTTTAACTTTTATCCTATCTCAGTTTTTATAGTTAATGTCTATTTCTTGCACATAGCATATAATTGGACTTAGCTTTGGTTGTCTAATCTGTTTGCCTTTGCATTTAAATTATAGTGCCAAGCCATTTATATTTAATATAATTATTGGTATAGTTGGATATAAGTCCATACATTTTTTTGCTTTTTTTTTTTGCTCTCCATCCTATTTTTTGTTACCTTTTCCCCCTTGCCTTCTTTTTGCTTACATGAACTTTTTTTTGTATTCCATTTATTTTTCTTTGCCTTTTTGAGTATATCTCATGTTTCATTTGTTTTTAAATTAGTGAGTGTGATGGGATATACAGTATACATTTTTAATTTGCCACAGTCTACATCCAAATAATGTTATACTCATTAAGTACAATATAAAAATTAACAACAATGTGTTTCTATTCTCCCTCTACTATTCTTTGTCTCGTTTTCATGAAGTTTAAACATTTATAATTCACAAATACTCTATTATTTTTGCATTAAATTTTGAATTATGTTTTAAATAAATAATAAATGAGAGAAAAAGTCTTTAGTAGCTACTCTTATATTTTTATTTCCAGTCTTCCTCTTATCTTCATAAGGATTTCAATTTCTATCTGGTATTATTTTTTCTTCTGCTTGAAGAACTTACTTTAACATATCTATGCAACAAGTTTGATGTTGATGAATTCTTTCACTTGTTTTGACTGAAAAAGCTTCTTTATTTAATTTTCATTCCTCAGGATTTTTTGTTATATATAGAGTTTTAAACCTACAGGTTTTCCTCTTTTTGCACTCAAAATCTTGTCCTATTTTTTCTGTCTTGCATTGCTCCTGATGAAAATTTAGCCCTTATTTTTAATCATTTTTCCTTGTACTTAGTGTGTATTTTTAGTCTAACTGTTTTTTAAATTTTTCTTTTTAAACTGGTTTATAACTATTTCATTACAATATGTCCAGGTATGATTTTATTTGTGTTTGTCTTTCTTGGGGTTCTTTGAGCTTATTAGATTATTGAGTTTTTATTGTTTACATCAATTATTTCCTGTTACTGTTTCTTTAATTTTCTTCAATATTTTTGATCCTTTTTTTATGACTCTAATACCACTTAGATTAGAATACTTTCAAATGATCAACAGATCATTAATTCTACTTTTTCTGTTTTCTTCAGCTATGTTTAGTTTTTCTATTGTTTTATCATCAAGTTCACTGATCTTTTCTTTTCAGTAATAAATGTGCTGTTAGACTAATATAGTAAATTTTTAATATCAAAATATATACATTATAGCTCTAGAACTTTTGTTTGGTTCTTATATCTTCCATTTTTTTATGCCATATTTTTCTTTTAATACTAAATTATATTTAGAAAACTTTTAAATTCTTATATGATAATTCCATCTTTTTGTAATTACTGGGTCTCTTTATATTCATTGATTTCCCTCTTGATTATGGGTCATATTTTCCTGCTTCGCATGTTTAGTGATTTTTACCTGAATGCAGAAGATTGCTATTGTTATGTTTTTAGTGTATATATTTTGTTGTTTATCTTCATTTTAATAGTATTGAAAACTTTTTTGGAGCTAATTTAATGTACTTTTTATCAGCTTGATCCTTTCAAAGTTTGGTTTTGAGCTCTCTATGGCCAGTCGAAAGACATTTAAACTACAGTGTCAGCCTGCGGCATGGCTTCTCTGAGATCTCTGCTAAGCTTCTCACTCAAGCTCTTAAACATTTGACCGCAGACTTCTATTCCAATTTTATCATCCACTGCCCTATTTATGCACATTGTGCTCCAGTCAACCAGGTCCCTTGTTTGACTTATTCTGTTGGTTCCCTTTGTCTAAAATGCCCTACTATTTTTCCTGCCTGTTTAAACTATGTCCTTATTTTCATACATAGATTGTGTCATCACTTGTATGCAATCTTCATTGATCATCTACATCAAAAGTGACTCCTTGCTTATCTGCTTCTAAGTTTTTTGGCTTGATTCTGTCTTAATTTATCATATTTTGCATTATAGCTATTTGATGTTAAATTATTTTGCCTTTCTTAGACTTAGCTTACTCATCTTTAAAATAAAGAGGTAAGGTGGCTAGATTTATCAGATAACATTAGTCTATTGTGAAGAAATGTGGTATTACATACGAAAAGTTATTATTATTATTATCATTATCTTGATGATAATCTTTTCATCATTATAATGCTATAATGTCCTTGATTGGCAACATCTGGTTGCCATAAGCATTCTGTAATTCTTTGTATTTTGACGTTATTCCTCAAATATTATGACCGTTTTATTTGTCCACTATAAATCTCCCAGGCCACAGTCAATCCAGTTAATCTCTGTGCATGAGGAAATTGTGAACAAGTACAGTTGCCTAGGTCATGCGCCAAAACATGTATTTCTCAAGCATTTTGATATGTAAGTTGAAACTATATTTTGGCTCAAATTACTTCGATACTTAATTTAATTGTTTAACCTTTTTCTTGTAGATGTGGATTAATTGGCCAAATAACCTGAAGCTATGAGTTAATATGCACTTATTAAGTGCCTGTTAGCTTTCCAATAACATGTTAGGTACTTTGAGTGAAATAATAATAAGAATCTTGATAATATTCATACTACCTAACATTTACTGATAGTATGCTCTGGTCCCAGCATCGTGCTCAAGGCTTTTACATATAGGAACTCTTTAATCCTCCAAAAAGAAGGCAGTTATAAAAGCTATTTTACCCCATTTATTTTACAAAGAAATCAAGACTTGAGGATGTTAAGCAACCTGCCCAAGATCGTTCTCTCAATCCTGGTTGCACATTCGAATCACCTGGCTGGCTTTTAATAAATTACCACATCCTCTTGTGCTCTAGACCGTTTGACTCAGAACCTCTGGGGGCGTAGCCCAGGAATCAGTATTTTAAAATATATTTCAGGTGATCTGAACATGCAGCCATGTCTGAGAGTTCACTACTCTCAGGCCTCTATTTTATCCTTTATAAGGATAAATTAGGAGTTTGGGATTAGCAGACATGCATCACTATATATAAAATAGATAAACAACTAGGACCTACTGTATAGCACAGGGAACTATCTTCAGTCTCTTGTAATAACATATAATGGAAGAGAATCTGAAAAAAATACATGTATGTATATGTATAACTGAATTGCTTTGCCGTACACCTGAAACTAACATTGTAAATCAACTACATTTCCATAAGAAACAGAATTTTTTTAAAAAGTATTTATAAAAGATAGTTCCTGCCCAATATGAGCTTACAAGTTAATTGGGTAAACATACACAGATGAAACAATAAATAACTAGTACAAAGGAACCAGGAGGTTACAAAGTAAACACTGAATTATATAGCCTACTCTTAGAGCAGCAGAATTTAAAAGATTGTAACTCAATTATAATTCTTAAGTGTGAAAAGTGTTTGAATATAAAGAACAACCAAATGCCTTCTCCCTAACAGAACAGGAGATGCTTTTAAATTGCAGACAAGATCTTGTCTAGTTTAAGAAAGGGTTTCAACGTTCAGTTGGACTGAAGGGCATAGGTTGTCTTGAAGACTTTTAACATAGGGTATTTTTTAAACTGATTCTACTCAAAGGCAGGGCGTTGGACTGAGTGACCCCCTCACATCCTCTCTCAGCCCAGGAATTTTATGACATGCATTGGAATGCAGACAGCTCATCACTGTGAGGAAAATGAAACAGCTCTTGTGTCTTGCTAACCCAGACGCTTGCCTCCTCCAGCCATCTCTACAAAGTTGCCCTAAGCCATCAAAGCACGCTTCAGTTCTCGTCCCCAACAGCCAAATTCTGAAGAACAATAGTGCAGTATCTGAGAAAAACAACTCACTCTACCCAGTACTCATCATAGCAAAACCATCTGTCTAAGCATTCAACATTATTACAAGTTTGCACCCCTTCAGAATAAATAAGTTAGACCAAGGAGGCCAAGTAATCAATGTCCCACAGATAGTTTTTAAATGTATGATGGGGATCCATACACGTGGGGGGAGTGTATCCAGTCCAGTGGGAGTGATAAATAAACCAAAGGAGGTGTTACTGTGGATAAAAACAGGGAGAGCCCTAGAAATCTTGAACATAAGTGGTGCAAGAGCAGGGCTTCACGATGCTCTTCATTTTCACCAGCAGTGCCCCTGTGTTGATGGGGCGATGTCTAATCCATGCCACGTTCCTCTCACTCTCACTGCTGCCTCCTCCCTTATAAGAGCTGGCCACCTAGTGCCAAATGTGCTAAGAATACACAGGAAGGGCGGCGATGACTGCTGAAGGAAGGCGTGGGAGGCAGAAGATGAGGAATATGTATAGGAAATGACTGTAGACATATCTGATCAAAATGTAAAATCTGACATTTATCTGTTTGCAATGCTGCAGAAAGGTGGTCTTGCCAACCACGGATGGGCCAGGAAGCAGTGGTTTTTCTATTAAGGGTAAATAAAATGAGGGTAAAATTTTAAGTTGAGGAATTTTTCTGTTGCTAGAAGGCAAATTACTACATGCAGTAGTACAAAAGAACAGGGGTAAACAATACAATATGCTGTGAATTGCGAATGCATGTGTGGTAATGTCATGAATATATTAACTTCCTTCATTGTCAAGGCAAGTGACAGAGGCTGCCTGAAATTCAGAGAGGAGCTGGCTGTCACTCTGCAGCTCAGACACTTGGAGTCACATCTCTCCTAATAACAAAGTCTATTCTGTTTACATTTGACATGGTGAGCAAGGGGTGGTGGGTTGCTCTTTTACAAGGAAATGAACGAAGGTATGAATGAATGAAGGAGCGTATGAGAAGATGGAGTCTCTCTACCCAGGCCATCCTGAAGCCATCAGTCTTCCCTGTTTGGATGAAAACAAATCATCTCTGACAGGAGCACATTTAGATGAATTTTTAAATATTTCTGGCAATGGGTTGTATTTATTTATTTTAACTATGTCAACATACTGCACATTTCTGAGTCTGGGTCCCAGTGGTGTTTAATAAAAGAAACCTGCAAAGCACTACGGTGTCAGAATCTGGGAGGGAGGAGACTATACAAACAAATGGAGAGAGGGAATTTGAGGATGACGCCAGTGAGGGCTGCTGACAGGTTAACGTTAGTTCTGGTTGGGCTGGGGGGGCCTGGCTATCTGGCTGTTTCCCCATCCTAAATGCGTAACTGAGGTAGGAAGGTAAATATCCCATTGTGCTTAATAGCAGGATCCAGAGAAGTGTTCTCAGAGTGAGGGAGGGAAAAAGCGCCGGAGGCAGATTATTAGGTTGGAATTAAAATGCAGACGAGATTCATTAAATTGTTGACCCTCCTCCCCACTCCAAAAAAAAAAAAATCAGGTTGCCATCTTAAATTGACAGCATTAGAGAGGAATTATGTGCGCTGATTAATAAGTGAATGTTTTTACCATTATGATCGCGGCACCTGCTAGTTATGTCGACACTGAAGAGGCTCTCAAACTACAGTGTTTCCAATAATAAAGGTACCATTAGCTGAAAGTTGTGCACAAGTGTCAGTGCAGGGACACATCATCTTCTTTTACAGTTGTGATGTTTAAAAATATTGCCACGATTTCTCCTGCTAGTTTCCTTCGCACCCTCCTCCCAGCTCTTACCTATGTATTGTGTTCAAAAGCACATCATTGACTCACATCAGTGAAGCAAAGGAAATTTAGGGTCAAATCAGAAAATGCCAAAGAGAGAGAATTCCAGACCAAGACTAGCATGCAGCTTACCATTTAGAGCCGCATGATATGAAGTGATTTCAAAATGTGTTATTCTTTCCAGGTTCCAAGAAAAATGGTGATTTTATCCAATTTGGGTGTTTGCCAAAGGTGCCATTTCACCAAATGTAGCTACAGTCATAAAAAAGGAAGCTTCAGAGTAGATTAACTGGCTTTGCTGTACTATAATGGTGCTTTAAATGAGCAATTTGAGACAATTAACCTGAAACAGGCACTTCTGAGTGCTTTATCCCTTTAACAGTTTTGGTTCTTCAAACAAGAACAGAGAAAATGAAAATTGGCTCCTTCCCATCGTAGAATCTTCTGTATAACTTTGTGAATATGCATGTGATCCATAAGGAGCGTGTAATGGGAAATCTAAACTATGTAATTTGGAGATGTAATACTCCATCAACCAAATAAAATCATTTAAAAAATTAATGGGTATTTATGTGGCTGACTTAAGATAAAAATATTCCCCATCTTTTGGTAATACTTAATAGCTCTTTCCTTGGATACAAAACACACATTTTTCATCTGTGTACTTATTATTTACTGTAAAGTATGGGAGGGAAAAGATCATTTCGAATTATATGGAATTATTAAAGTATTAAAATGCTTTCACACACTATCAAGAGATACTGTTCTCTCATTATATTTAAAAATAGCTAGGCAGAGGGGAACAAAAATAAAATCAATCTTACTAATCAAAACGAAGGACAAGGTTTAAGAGTGCACTTTTAAAAATTGCCTAGTTTCAAACCATACAGGAAGTATTTGTTGAGTTCCTACTATGTGCACAAGATAGAGGAAGCTAACATGGAGTAAGTTAATTATAGCTAGTATCATGATGAATGCATTGTTCTAGAGAGGTTAATCTAGAGATTGTGTACAGGATGGAGTAGAGTCAAAATGATGAAAGACTCTTACAGTGATTGAAAGGCCCTGACTATATTGTGGGGGTGACCCAAACTAAAGAGAACAGTCTTAGGGAAAACCAGTATTTAAAAATCATTTCTGGGAGATTTGGAATTCTTAATAGAAACTCCAGGAAGCCTGAGGCATCTTTGTTATATGGAAATAGGAGGAAAGAAAATACCAGTTTCTGCCTGGGAATTGACCTTTCCTTAATGACGTGTGATCCTTTCTTTAGTTCCTTGAGGTTTAAGCCCCCACCAGAACCATGGGGAGGTCTCTTCACTGCACCGCCTGAAAGGGTGGTACTCAAGGAAACAAGCACAATGGCTAGAAAGATGATAGCAAATGGAAGAAAAAAAAAAAAAAAGAAGTCAGGCATTATGTATTCTGTAAGAAGTAAACCACAGTTATCTAAATTTTGGAATTGTTCCACATTGCTTAATCTGGCATTTAATTCTCAGACCTTATCTTACTTGACAGTTCTGCAGCATTTGACACAGCTGATCACTTCCTCCTTGGAACTTTTTACCCTTAGCTTCCTAAATATCACTCTCTCCTACCCTGTTGATTGATACTTCTTAGACTCTGCTGGATTTTTCTCTCCTCCTCAACCTCTACTTTGGAGTTGAGTTCTCAGCCTTACACATCTCTTCTGTCTTCCCGCAGTCCCTAGGTCATCACATCCAGTCCCATGGCTGCAAATGCCAAGTTATTCACACCGTGATTTGCATTTCTAAGCTTGCTGTTTCCCTTGAGCCCTAGATTCATATATCCATCTGTCTACTCAGCATCTCCCTTTGAATGTCTAATAAATGTCTCAAAATATGAACATGGACAAACTGAACTGAACCCAGACTGTTCTTCTGGCCTTTCCATCTTAGTGAATACCACCATCTATTCTCAGTCTTTCAGGATAAAAACCTCAGTTAGTTCCCCCCTGCCCCATGGAGTTCTATTTCTGTTCTGAATTTGGAAAAAGTGAGGACACAAGATTATTCTTTGCATAAAATAAGAATCCTGAAATACAGCCTCCCAGCAGATTATTTTCTGTCTCTTCCCAGTAATAAGTTGCCCAGCCCACACATGCATTTAACAAATAGCTGTTGGACATGGTTCACATGGTAGATTCAGACGCAGGTGAATTAGACATAGATCTTGGTTTCATGGAGCTTACAATCACATATCTGAAGAAACAGTTGTATGCCCTGCTAATCCACGGCCTGGTGAGACAAGTCATGAGTTCTCTAACTTAATAAAATCTCTGAAAAGGCAGCATCTCAGAGATAATCGTTGGTATCCACTCCTTATCCCATCAGATTCTAAAGCATATATTCACTGAGGGCCCATCTTCAGATCTCTAATTCACTGGGAGAAAAGAAGAGACAGAGACCAGGTTAATGCTCTAAATGTTTGTTGATAAGCAGGGAGAGTCTGGTGGTCAGTTACATTTTTCAGACTGACTTTCGAAGTCAGTGAGGTTGGGTGGAGTTTTCTCTGTTCTTCTCCTGGGATCCTTATAAAGACGTTTCTTTCTAATCTTTTACATTCACGAAGCATTCACTGAGTGCTTATTTGCATGGGCCTAGATGCTAGAGATAAAACAGCCATTAAGACAGGGTCTCTATTGTATAGGAGTTTAAAAGTCTAATCAAAAGAGAGAACCAGAGAAATAGATCATGTAGTACCAGGGCTCAGATGCATTGAGTGATGATGGAGGACACATGTTGATGGTGTGGACTGTGCCATCTGGTGGGCTTAAAGCAAGTCTGTAAAGAAAATGATGTTTGTCCTTCTCCTGGGCGGAAGGAAAGCAGGGGCAAAGGCAAGAAGTTGTGAAGCATCAGGGCCTGTTCACGGGACTGCAATTCTCAGCTTGAAAGTTAACTGCGAGGAAGGCATTTTCAGATGAGGATTAGATCACAGGGATCGGATGTGCCAAGCTAAAGGACAGGGCCTTTATCTATACCGATGGGGAAGCCAGTGACAGCTTAAACAGAAAAGATAATGTAATTAGATGGGCACTTCTGCAGCTCACTGTGACAGCTGTGTAAAGGTGAACTGGACAGGATGAGCAGGATGGAATTCTTCCTCATGACGCAACTGAGTGCAACCAAACCTGGAGATAAGTGCTTGGTGTTCTCACACACGTAATAGGCCTTAGTCTTTGTCTCTTTGCTTTTGGGCCTTTATGTATTTTCACATTATTAATTTGCTCATGAGAGTTAAAAATCCACGGTCACGTATTTACGATTTTACTTTGATCAAGTTACATAACGTCTGCTTTGATTTACTCTTCTAGAAAATGAAAATAAAATTTTACCTCTCTTATAAAGTTTTTGGGAGGACTGAGTAACTTTTTACATGTAACAGGGTTAGCCATGGCATGCATACAGTGCACAATTAAGTACAAGTCATTGTGGAAATTATTTTTTCTAAACAGGCTAATAAACAAGCACATTTTTTTTTACTCCACCCAGGGCTGGGGACATGGCTGTCCTCATATTTTTTAAGCTACTTGGTGTCTTAGTACTACAGTAGATTGTGGGTCATTTGAAGAAAAAGAAAATAAGACATAATTAGCATTGATAAATCCCAGTGTTAACTCTCAGTCCTGAGCTGGAAAGGAAATTCCCAACTGAAATTTCAAAATGCTGTTAATAGTCAAGTGCAGTTCTGGACTGGCCCCATCATACCATTAAATGAAATAATTATGTTCTCCAGTTATGAGTTATGGAGAGACAGTGGACACACCAGACTTACTGAATGACCCTGGTGTCTTTGAGGTAGATGCACTCTTACTGGACATTTTGCCTTGCCAGGGTTTGAAAACTTCATTCTGAGGTCTGCTTTCCACGAATAACAACATGTGTTGCCCTAATTTAAATACTTACTATAGTAGTTGCCATACTGCAGGCTTTATATATATCTGCTCTTTAAACTTTGCTATAATCCAGTGTAACAGTTATATAGTTAGTGCCATTATTACCCCATTTTTCAGGTAAGGAAACTGAGGCAGAACATGGTTTTGGATGCCTCCTTCTCTGACTTCAAAGCCCTAGGGAGCTGAATCACCGTGTTACAGAGCCCTCATTAAAACAGTGCTGGACACACTGCTTAAAAGTCATTCATTATTTCATTCAGAGCTTAGCTGATTGAAGAATGGTTAACTTTTATTTTAACGTGGTGATACTCATTGGCACCTTAAAAAAAAACCCCACTTTGTTAAAAAGATAGTATGCTTTGAAAATACTAGCGTGTAGCCAAGTATCAGAATTAGAGGTATTAACACGCTAAGTTGAACCACCCCTTAACCTATTGATTACTAAAACAGAAGAAAACAGCACCTTTTCAAGTTTTTTTTTTTAATCTCTTTTCAGTGTAATTGGATTCCAATTCACATCTGTAGCATTAAACCAGTGTTTTCAACCTTTTTTTTCCCCCTCCCAATTGTTTAACCTCCATCTACATCTCTGGCATAAATTTAAGCCTTTATTTGTGAATATTCGGATAAGCACTTTGCCTCTAACGGTATTGTTCAGGGTCTGGCATCATTGTTACAGCTGTAATTGTAACTATCAAGACACAGTTCTTTGTAATTAGAAAGTCAAGATGGTATTCAGCAGTACGGCAGCACAGGCTTACATTTGTTAGGCTATTAGAAAAAAAATGTTTACAGAGAAAACAGTGTCATTGTTTAGTGCTCTTAATTGACCATCTGCCTGGTAAAGAAATGTCCAAAGAAGGATAAATAAGACTACAGTACACTTACTTACTTATTTTCTTTGTGCAGTGAGGAAATTAGGAAAAGCAACAGCAGAGGCAAACTAGAAACGACTGCTAAATCAAGCTGCAAGTGAAATCATCATGCATCTTTTTTTTTTTTTAATTTCTTTCTGTGTCAAGACAAAGACCTATGGCCTCCTCAAAGTTTGTTTAAGAAATATGTTTTAGATTGCCCCTGGAGTTCCCAGACAATACGGTTCCCGCCTCGGTTCTCCCCATTATCTCTCGCTAATCCTGGGGGTTAGAGACACTCTGCTCTAACCACCAGCCTGCTTTGTTCTCCAGTGCACACTTTCTGCAAATGGATGCCTCTCCTCTGTATTCTACTTAAGCCAATTCTATTTCACCCTCCCATCTTTCTTCAAACAACAGATATCTTACCCGTTCCTTCAAGAAGTGGGTCAAGTCTCTCTCCTCCACCCCAACTCCTATATCTTTTCCTGACCATATAATAAGACAAAGATCTCTCCCTCCTCTGAACTTCTATAGTGCATATTATTTTTCCATTCATTTGGCAATGGAAAGTGACCTGTCTGGTGATGTTCTTCTGTTGTGCTGGAACTGTTATTCAAATTCAGCACTGCCATTTGCATCCTCATATGCTTCTGTTTTGACTCTCCCCTCAGATTGTAAAGTTCTCTTCCTAGGATTATGTCTTATTCTTCTTTGAATTCCCCCCAAAATGCCCATCACTTTTTCCTATTTTTTTTTTTTTTCATTTCAAAAAACAGAGTAGTAGTTGGGGTCTTGTGAAACATCTATCATTATTTCTTTTGACAAAGCCAACCAAATTCAGGCTGATTTGACCTTCAGGATGGGTTTAGAGTCTCTTCCATAAACATACTAAGTACCAGTTATGTGCCTGACTTTGTATTAAGCTGGGGGATGCAGAGAAGATTCACAAGTGTTTCTCCTCTCAAGAAACTCACTTCTGGGAAATGGTCTCCTGTGAGGTCATGGGTCTCGGAGAGAGGGGCACAGGGGAAAACAGGAAATGCATGGAAGTCAGAAGGTAAACTTCTTGGAATTTGATTCTTAATAACAGAAGTTAATTGTGATAAGGGCTTTTTTGTAGTCACCAAAAACCCCGCTTCGCATTTGATGGGCCTGTTCTTCTACTGTGTCACATTGGCATGACTCTTAGAGAAAAGGCTACATCAGTTGTTCTTGCCAGGAAGGAAAACAGTATGTGGCACCCAGGACAGAGCTGGTCCCAGAGTCTGTAATGTGGGTCCTATTCCATGTCCAAACAACAAAGAGCAGCTGGTCTTGAGGAGATTATCTGTTGTGCTGTATGGATGTCCTTCTGCCCATGGTCTGAATTGAGTTTCTTCCCAAGACAATGAGTGACCAGGCTTATGCTCCAGGACCTGTCTCTTCCAGGATCACAGATGGAAGCCCTCCATTACAGCCACACACAGATTCACCACAATATGGAAACCCTTAAAGTAGGAGATGGAACAAAACACAAAATATGACCTGACCCAATACCAGGGAGTCTTTTCCTGTCTCAGATTCTAGTGGATAACTCTGCTTGTTGTATCTTCTCTGTAGTTTTCTGGAGGCAACAGAACCTGATTCCCTAGCAGATATTCTTAGAGACTCCTGCAAACATCTTTTGTAATAACTTCTCTGAGCCAGTCTGTTTCCAACTCAGTTGTTCTTGGAGCACTTTGTATACTTTGTGCATTTTATAGTATTTCCTGGATAATGCTTTCACCACCAACGAGCTGTGATTGCACTGACCACACCTTGCGTGTAAATGACCACATAGATAGGTTTTTATCTTCCTGCTACTCTGTTGTCCCAAGCTGTTAAAAGCCACAGGGCTTTTGCCTTTGCTGTTGTGCCTCCCTAGACTCTTCTTCCCAGATGGCCTCAGAGTTCACTCCCTTTATTTGTAGTAGATTTCTTTTCAAGCTCTGCCTTCTCATTGAACTCTTCCCAATCTCCCAGTATAAAGAGCAACCCTTACCCCAAACCTGAGCATATCCTGTGTTCCCTACACTGCTCAGATTTTTCCATAGCTATTAGCATTTAACCATAGGGTGCTCACATGTCCCATGAGTTGTCAGGCCCAGTAGCCCTTGCAAATAGCTAGAGAGGCATTTTTGCCCTGACATACTTTTATCCACGGAGATCCAGAGAAACTGAAACCGTGCCAGAAACGAAACCAAATGAGATGCGTACATTAGCAGTGACCAAACTGCTCTGACAACCACACGGATCTTTAATATTCCTTTCCAGAAGCCTGGCTAACACCCCAACGTTCAGTTCACACCAGGGGGCCTTTGCCTTTGCTGTTCCCTAAGCCAGGGATGCTCTTCGGATCCCTACTGAATCCAGACACCTGCTCAAATGTCACTTCACTCAACGAACCTTCCCTGACCTAAAAGAAGTCTCTTTTGTCACTCTTCGCCCTGTTTTATTTTTTCCTTCGAAGGCATCATTACCTCGTGAAATAGCATATGTCGATTTGTAAACACCTGTTTCCTCCCCGCTAGAGTGTCAGATCTCCCAGTAGGACCTGAGTTGCTGTTGTTTACCTCTGATTTCCAGCGCCCAGATTAGTGGTCAGCTTTTCGGAGATGCCCCCAAAATATCCATTAAACAAATGAATTAATATGGAGCAAATACTTCAAACGTTCCAATAAGGTGGCCACTCCACCCACCTACTGAAGGCTAGTGGATTCTTAATTATTCTGTCCAAGATGTGCTTGGCTTCCCAACAGTTCCTGCCTCTCCTCTCCACCTCACCTCATCCCATATGTAAATGAGACTAAATTCCCTTCAGTACCATCAGCATTTTCACGGGATGGATTCAGGGAGCTGTTCTGACACAAAGCACACACAAGAGTGCCTTATGATGGGGAAAGGCTCTTCCTGTCTTTGCTGGGTGATGGCATAAGATCTTTATTAGATCAGTGCCTCACAGGAATCACAAGCCTCTTAGGGAGGTAATCTGTCCAGCTCATCCTGTCACTCTGCAACTTAGTGCCACTCAGTAGTGATGCGCTCTAGCTGTCATCTCTATTATCCTTGTGCAATAAAGCTGCCACCTCCTTCCATCTTCAGATCATTTGGAGTCCAGTTTTGCATCTTCACCTGGATATGTTTGTGACTACATCTGAGAACCCATAAAGGACTAAGCATTCAAATAGTTATCAAGCATATCTTGCGTGAGAGAGCAAAGGAGTTAGTGGCAAATATTGGTTTTGGCTTTCATGTGATGACAAAATCCAACAAACTTGATATCAAAACAACAATAAAATATTATTGATATCATTTGGGAAAAGTAGCAAGACTTATATACTCATGTAGTCGAAGCCACATTCACACAATGAAACACTGTCCCTCCCTCAAATCTCTTTTATCTTCCATAGATCTTGTTTTAAAGGTACCTGCCCATTTATTGTGGATGACAGACTAATAAAATGAAGTCATTTTAATAAACGCTGTATCAGAATATCCCATCGTCTAATGTGGCAATGTGAAATTTCACCACTGGAGGAAACATTTAACATTCTGACTATTTTAATACTTTTAATAAATATTTGCAATTCCTATGATAAAGCATCCCAGTAGAAAATGCATTTCCTCCAAAATTTATGTGGCTGCTGGCAGGTGGCCATTTTCTAATTTTCTGTCTCACTTACATACATTTATTACGGATTTCTAACTACCCCTTTTTGCTCTTTGACTGGCTTTGAGCATTGTTTCCTCTGAGTAGGAATGTGTGTGGTTAAAACTGAGGATGGTAAACAAGAGATTCTTGGTTTGCAAATTGGAGGGTTGGTCATATCCCCTTTGGCGGGGTGGGGGGTCCCTTAACATCTGTTTTATTCAGCTCTGTGATACATTTGAATCAAGTCTTCAGAGCCACATGGAGCTTGAGAATCCTTTCTCAGTTCCTCCATAAGGTGAAAGGTTGGGGCCAGGGGTGAGGGTAGGTTTAGGAATGGGGTCTGCATCATTATTTTGCTCTGTTAAGCTTTGGATTTACTCAGGAACTGCAGTAGAATTTGTGAGGTACTTGTTGGAGTAATAAAGCTTAGAGAGATAGTAACATTCAGATTAAGTAAATCGTATTTTAAATACAAAGTGAAAGGCACTATTTAAGAAAATTTACTCTAAATCTTCTAGAAGGAGAGAAAAAATAACATTATAAACTTTGTCATCACCTCTTCATGCATGTATATTTCAAATCTTTGTTAAACCCCTCCATGTAGGATTTCTGGGTGCACCTCAAATGCAAACATTTTGAAACAAAACTCATGATTCCTGCTACTTCGTATTTCCTACCTTCTGAGCACTCAAAATTGAATCCTGTATCTGCATGCTGGATCTCACTTAAAGTTACTGCCACTCTCTAATCAGACTGAATAGGAATGTGAGTCTTTTTGAGGCATTTCCTTCTTGTTTTCTCCCAAGGCCTTTGTGTTCTACCTAGTCAGTGTCTGTTTTCTCATTCCCTCCCTCAGTTCCTACTGAAGCCGCCCTGGCTGAAGTGCTTATTATTGCTAATGGCCACTGTATTTTATGAATCACCTAACCAATGCATTATCTCATTTATGCCTTGCAACAGTTCAAGAGTCAACCCCGTCTTACAAACAAAAAGAAAGGCAGACAGTCTCAGTGACTTTCCCAAGGTTACTCAGCCAGGAGGCCTTAGAGCTGGGATTTGAACCCTGATAATCTGACGTGAGAAATGAAGCTCTGAACCTCTAGGCTCCCCACTGCTTTTGTAAAAATCCGTAACTATTCTCCCTACTTCCTTTGAAGTGGGAGGGAAGGGAGCAGGGCACAACCATTGAAGGAATGACACAGCAGCTGAGGACAGGACAAACTGGCTAGAACCAAGATGGCAGAAGATTCGACTTCCAGTAGACCCTGAGCCTCACGGTGCACTCATAGGTGCTGTGACAGTTCCCAGGCTGACCATAAAAGGTCAAAAAGTGGGCGGGGGGGTGTTTCCTGGAAATCCTCTCCCTTTCCCCAATGTAGTTGGAATAATCCCCCTACTTATTAGCGTATAAAATTACTGAGCCCATAAAACCTAACAGCTCCGCACCTCGTGGTCACTCGCTCTCTCTTGCCTTCTGAGACGTTCTGCACTCTGTCTGTGGAGTGTGTATCTCTCTGAATAAACTTGCTTTCACTTTACCATGTCTTGCTCTTGAATTCTTTCCTGCGCGAGGCAAGAACTTATTCTCCCACAATGTCTTGATCTTGTCCTTGTATTCCTCCTTTTCATTTCTACCATAGACTGTTTATAAACATATGGGTTCGTGTCATAAACTGCAGAACCTCCGATGGTGGCCTTATGCCCATCATTTATTCACTCAATGGTTCGTTCATTCATCCTTGTATTTCTTTTTTTTAACATTCTGTTTCCATTGTATTTATTTATTATTATTATTTATTTAATGGAGGTACTGGGGATTGAACCCAGGACCTTGTGCAATCTAAGCATATGCTCTACCACTGAGCTGTACCCTCATTCTTTTATTTCCACACATTATGTACCAAGCACAGTCTAAATATTGGGGCTTTGATAAGGATAAAAATGTCCAAAGTTCTTGCCCAGTGGATGGAAAGTAAGGAAATAGTGATACAACACAAGCTTGGGTAGTGGCAAGTGCTATGAAGAAAGAATATGCAGAAAAAAGAGCAGGGAGGAAGAGGATTTGTGATTTTAGACAAGATAGTTAGGAAAGGTCTCTGCAATGAGTACCATTTAAACATAGACCCAAATAGAAGGACGGAAGATGAATTCCAGGCCAAGGGGGAAGAACATTTTTGAAAAATGGAAAGCAAACGCACAGTCCTGCATCGGGGTTATGCTGAGCCCGTTCACAGTAGCGGAGAAGCCGGAGTGACAGGAGTCAGGAGAGGGCGCCCAGAGAAGAGAGCCTCAAGGAGCTAGTCCCTGTACACTGTGATCATTTCTTTAGTATTCCTTTTCCTTTCACTCATGTACCTTTATTTCCAGCCTTTTTGAAAAGTGGACAACTTCTCACTGTGCACTACTTGCGGTCTTCAAAATGGAGCGTGCACCTTTCCACCTCCCTGACTTCATCCGTAGCAGAGCCCCTCTTCTCTGTCTTTTGAAACCTTCTCAGTCCTTTAAGGTCGATTTCCAACACCACCACCTAAGTTAATTCTTCTATTATGTCTGATCCTGCATTAGCTCCCCACTTGAGGACAAGGAGAGGGGACAATTGTAGAAGACCTCCAGGGTCAAGCTACTTGAGATCAAATCCCACTGGACACCTTGTTGGCCAGGGTTCTTCAGGGCAACTGAGAAAATATTTCCAAGCCTCAATTTGGTTTTGAGATTTTAAAAATAAAGCACTAGAGAACAATTTCACAAGATTTTCAAAGGAACAAGTGATATTATACTCACGTATAGTAAGAATCCAATCATTTTTAGCTTTAAATTATTTTAAAGGACTTCTGGGATCCCAGCGCCCTTCTCTTGTAACCCTGGTACTATGTGCTAGTGTTAAGCTTCTGTGCAGTTGCTTTTCCGGGCTATACTTTAAGCATCTTCAGAGCAAGAACCATATCCAACGAATGTAGTGTTTCCTTCAGTGCCTTTGCATGGAGTAGGTATTAATAAGATGGGTCAAAGGAATTTATAATCCAAATCACCAATTTATATGCTTCATCTAAAACATTTAGGACACACATTAGTGAAGGATTTCATAAAGTGTAAAACCAAATATTTTTCTTTTTTACAGTGAGATTGAGATAAAGGGCTAAGGAGATAAAGGGCTTCTCCAACACTTGGAGAAGATCTCTATGATATTGGGGGCAGGAAAGAATCTTGAACAAGGCACAAAAAGTACTAAACTCAGAGGAAAATTGATGAATTAAACTGCATTGAGATTTAAAACTTAGGCTCATCAAAAGTAAGTGATACAACAAAATACAAACTACAAGAAGATATTTGTAAAATATATAATCAGCAAAGATTTTGTATCCAAAATACACATGAAATGTCAAATAGGTTTAAAAAGATATAGGCCTATAAATATGGAGAATAGGATAAAATAGAAAATTTACAAAAAATAAGACACAAATTGTGAATAAATGTATGAAAAAATAATCAAAATCCTTTGTAATTAAGGAAATAATATGAAGGTAAAAATGACAATGTTTGTTAATAACTACTGGTGGTAAGGATGTGGACCCTTGAGAATACATAGACATTTCTGGTGGGAGTAGAACTTGATGGGAATGATTGTCATGTTGGGAAAGGATCTGGTGCCAGTTTTGATTTTGAACAATTGCATTTCGTATAAGCCAGCAGTTCCACCTCTATTTATGTGATTTAAAGAAACTCTTGCTCATGAACTTCAGGAGATATATACAAGAAAGTTCACAGAACCACTGATTATAAGAGCAAAAAGCAGACTTAGGATAGTATATATTATAGATCGAATTGTACCTCTCCTCTGAATCCCTGTGTTGAAGCCCTAACCCTTGATACGACTGTACTTGGAGATAGATCTTTTAAGGAAGTTATGAAGGTTAAATTAAGTCATAAAGGTAAAGCCCTGATCCAATAGGACTGGTGTCCTTAAAAGAAGAAGAGATAACGGCAGTGCACATCCACCAGAGAAAGGCCACATAGTGAGAAGGCCACACAGTGAGAAGGCCACACAGTGAGAAGGCAGGTGTCTGGGAGCCAGGAAGAGAGGTCTCACCGGAAACCAGCTCTGCCAGCAGCTTACATTTGGACTTCTAGCCTTCAGAACTGTGAGAAAATAAATTTCTGTTGTTTAAGCCAACCAGTCTTTTGTTATGGCAGCCCTAGCAGGTTAATACGATAAATAAACTACTTATGAAATATACACACAATAGAACATTATGCATCAATGAAAAATGAATAAACAGTTACACCCTATAAGGTGATGAAATGTAAAAAACATACTTATTGATAAAATCAAGTCATAAGACTATATTCAACAATATACAATTTTTATAAGGCTTAAAAACAAGAAATAGTTCATTTTGTGTATATGGATTATATTGTATGCATATACATTAAGACTTTTTTTTTAAGCAAGGGAATAATCAACATGAAATTCAGGATAGCAGGAAGACTGGGAAATAAGATGCAGACACTTAGAAGCAATGAAATTGTTAATATTTTAGTTTTTAAGTCAGGTAATGAGTTTACAAATATTTATTATTATGTTTCAAACTTGTTTATAGACAATATGCTACTGTTTTTAAGTATCAAATATTACATAAAAGGGGACAATAGCTTTTTTTTTGAAAAAGTGCTCTTCTCTCATATGCAAGGATATAGCCTTCAACTTTTTTAAAAAATTGCAGTTACCTTCTCTCTTTCCTTCACATACTTTCCCTTTTTTCTTTTTTCCTTATAACTTGATTTTCTATAAGCTTTAAAATTAAGAAAATGGCCAGTTTCATCAATTTTTTGTTATGAAAAATATTCCACTACTGTAACAGGTGTGACAGTACAGTATTCAGAATTGATTCTAGTATAAAATTAATTCCCAGTTACTTATAATATTTAATTTGTGTATGCAAAGTACCCTAGTCACTGAAAAGATAATTGACTTTGCTCTGAAGTCTCTCAGTCTACATATTAATTTCAACTCCTCTCTCAGACCCACATCCTCCCTGGACCTCATTGGTATTATCTATGTGAACTTAGAGGAGCTGCAATATCAACAAGTTTGTCAAACACCATCACAACCCGACTGCTGGGCAGAATTTGTTGATGTTATCCCAATTCTATAACCATACAGTGTTGAACAACTGCCTTCCAATCCATTATGGATTCTTCCCTATTTAACAAGTCACAATCACCACTGAACGTTAAGTGTTACTGTAAAATTTTAGCTACATTAAAATACTTACGGCAAAATCTCTAGCAGCTAAGGGAGCATATTTCCCAATCTCTAATTGGTAATCTAAAGAATTAATTTAAATTCTAAAAATATGTATTGATTGCCTACTATATTCCTCATGCAGTTGTGTGACCATTTTTGTGGCATTTTTGTGATATTTTATTGCCACTTGTCCTATCCTAAAATCTTCAAAACAGACTGTCAGTCTTGCCACATGGAATGTCTTACGACAACCACAGACACATTTGGTTTTAATCAGAAAGTTTCATGCGAGACATTATCCAAAAAAGCAGGGTGGGCTGATAAATTATTATTACTTTTTATCCTTTTTCAGGAAATATGTTAAATATGAAACATTTCGATGTTAATAATTCAGAGTGACACCCATCAACACCACCACCACCAGCTTGGAGAGGTTGATAATTGAAAACTAAGTTTCTTTTTACAAATACCAGCCCATGTCTTTGGCTGGCTATGTCTGAGCAGGGAACACTGAAGAAGTAATGGCAGGTTCCTATCACTAGACGGGTCATAATAAAAAGGTTTACTTCTGCAGGTGATTCCAAAACCGTAGCTGCATTCATTTCTCTTTAAAAAATAAAGTTTATTTTCTCTCATTCAGTGAAGTTCATTTTCCTTCAGATGCTAAATCTGTACATCCCAAAGGCATGAATACAAAAGCAGACTTCCTTGTTCCCTAATTATCTTTGGCGGAATTAGTATCATCAAAAGAAAATCCCTGCGAAATCAACTTACACAAGTAGGAGAACGGGAAACAGCATGTCATTTAAAAAGTCATCTGTTGCTGTGGCCCACCCACAGGAGCACAGGGATTGGAGCCAGTATCCTCTGCTAAAGACATCACCAGGACAGGCTGGCAAAAAAGAATTAGATGTTATCAGGTCTCCTGATTGTTATAGTGGGTTATGTTACTGTAAGAACCTAAAGGCTGGGGGAATAATGTGAAGTCTTACAGTTTGTTGTATCTGTGCTCAAAGAACTACCCCGTTCATTGTCAAGTTTAAAGATCTTGACGTTTGGAGTTAATTTCTTGTGAAAGTGCAGGAGTTCCATTGTGTGACACTCGGTTAAGAGCAACAGGACTTGATGCCTCCCTGAAAGTTGACCACAATAACTTTGTTCCATCAGGACTTTAGTGTTCGCTGTTAATGAGTTTCTGTTTAATTTGTACTTTTGTTAATGGACTAGAAGCCCTAATATGGATGGGAGGGCTGCTGGCCATTATGGGAGCTGTAGTTTAATCCACAGTAGGTGCTGATAAAATGTACACTGAATAGAGCACCCTACTCTTACAGCTTACGTTTATCTGAAACTCTCTCTTGAATTACAGCCCAGTAATGTCTATTTTCTCATGTGTTATCATATCTGTAATGATAACAAAATCATGCTAATCTATTCTGATTCGTTATTCTTTTTTTTTTTTTTTCAGTGACACTGAAGTTGAAAAGCCCCTCCAGCCAGCCTCTTACATCAAAGTGCTTCTTTCCTATCGTGCCTCTTAAGAACAAAACTGTATTCCACTCTTCGGCACACTCTAATCTTTCCATTTCTATTACAATACTTCATTAATTTGACTACCTCGTTGCTTTGTAGCTTTGAAGAAGGGCAGAAGTGGAAAACACTTGAATTCACAGTAACCTCTGGCAGGGAGGGTTTGTTCTTCCAAATATTTCAGCTATTTCCTCCCCGCTGGCTTACTATCATGTTTGAGTTCCTGTGAGGAGCAGATATGAATCGTGCTCTCCCACCTTAGGCATCATAAATATCTTTCGGATAATAGATAATTCACCCGATCTTATGCGTTCCTGTGCACTTAAGAGATTCTCAGTGTGAAGAGAAAAATGCGTTTTGATTTGAGGCATTCCTAGGTTTTATAGGGGTGCTAAATTTTATCCCTGTAATGGTGGGGGAACTGCTTCTTCCATCACCAAATGCCAGCTTTATCTCTTTCTTTTCCTCTTCCCCAACCTCTGAAGAAACATCTGAACAGCTACACAACCCGATAAACAGCAAGATTCCCCTGTATATAACCCTATGTTTGTGATATTAAATAATGTATGTGGGCACATGGATTGCAAGGGTCTGTGTAAAGTCCGGGAATTTAGTTACTCTGAATCTCTGAAAGGAAATGTGAATCTCTGCCCAAAGCAGCCCTTTCCTTTTTTAGCATGCTCTAGATTTAAAATGTATCCTTATATTGAACCTACATCTGCCTTGGTCAAATTTTCTAGTCTTAATCTTGCCCTTTGGAGCTTAACCCATCAGTTTTATCTCTTTTTTACAGGACACTTTCTCCAAATTTGACTATGGGCATCAGACTTATTTTAAATATTCCCTGCACAGTTCCTACACCTTTTCTCTCTGTGGCATGGCTTCTAGAACCCCCCTTATCCTGATCAGCCATTCTCATAGTATGTAATTATTAGGATGGCCTCACAATAGAACACATTTAAATACTGTCTTAGGTTAACTTCCCCTGAAAGCAACCTGAACCCAAGGCTCAGTACACACAGCTGTGAGTCTGCTGAAAACTTCTACCTCAGCATCTGGGGAATTTCTGCAGGCTGACGGAAAATGGGACAGGACATCGGGAAGGGCTGCTACCAATGCAAGGCTGGCAATACAAGTATCTGAATCTGGCCAGGTGTAGAGCAATGGGGATGTTGAGCCTGTGGAAGTGCAGAGCTCAAATCCTGCCCTAAAGCATTACAATGTTTAAAATATTAGTAACCATTTAGAAGCTACACCAGCCAAACAAAATATGTTGACCTGTTTGTAACCTTTGCAGCAATGAGCATTTGGGATGGTGACAAATTTGAATGTACATCCGTACCTAAAGGAGGCTGCCATTCCTCAGAGCTAGCCAGTTGTTACTGTTCAAGAATAGGAGCTGAACATTGTTAGATCCTTTGATTCTTTCTTTGGGAATCCAGAAATCCAGGTTGTATAGGAAATATCTTGATTTTTAAACACTGTGGAAACTGAATTTGTTTGGGCCTCATGAAGCACATCTGGGCGGGGGAGGGGTCCCACTCCCCTTTAGAGCCTCTGCTCCGACAGCAGCAGTAACCACGTCTCAGGGGCAGTGGGAACTTGGACTCTCAGAAGTATATGAAGTGGCCCATTTGTGCATTTCTGGGCAGACTGGTTTTGCTAAGGCAGGCTTATTTTCTATGGCGCCGAACACGGTCTTTGGGGTGGCGTTAGAGGGGAGAGGTGCTCTAAAATCAGTAACCAGTTTTTCACCCTCGTTAATGTAACCCAGGTTAAAGCAGCATTGCTCTGCTTCAGGAACATTTAAGGTAGAGCTTTGATCTCCTCTCTATTAAAATAAAGTAATGCATTATCCTGACCTCAAAAAAGTAGTCTTAATTAGGGGCCTTGAATGAAATAATTGACCTTGACATTGCCTTCAGCTCAGGGCACAAAGCTGTTATCAAAATGACTTATCGAGAATTAAGACGTGCCGCAATAAAGACTACTTAATAAATCTCTATTTTTGAATTTTAAGCTCCCAGAATGCTTATACGTCAAGGACAAATACTAGCTTTGCAGTGGCCAGTAGGGAGAATTGTTGCATTGGGATGAAATTTCTGTTGAGATTATGCATTGATAAAAAATATAATCTTAATTTAAACACTGGTTTGTTGATATTTTTACCTATTTCATTTGTATTTTAACATAATTATTTGATTGTGAAATGTCTCTTTTGTGTGTTGCAGGGTATCTTTTTAAGCATTGGTACAAATGCTGGAAACAAAAAAGTGCAGAAAAAGGACTGGACTAAAATAAAAGGCAAGAGATTTCATTCTTATTCCTCACTTTCTTGCTATCCAGTGTGGCCTTGGGAGAATTTTTATATGATCATCTTTACACTTCTTAAAGCTTTATTATCTCATAAGGTTAAAATAATTATTGTCTTCCTTCTTAATTTAACCTTTCTTTGTCCTATTTTTCACCTAAAAAATCAGACTATGATCAACTCTTCTTACTAAGGAAAACTCGGCAAAATGTCTTTGCAGTTTCCAAGACCTTCTTTCTGGTTCTTTTTTTCTCTGCCATGACCTGCTCCCTCCCTTCATGTGCCTCTGCTCACACTCCCAAGATACTTTGTCACACCAGTGAACTCTTACTCTCTTGCCAAGCTGGGTTCTCACTCAAAATCTCTAATCAACCATTAACCCCATCATGAGAAAGAGCTAATAACCTGTTGCTATCCTTTCCTTCATCTGCACTTACATCTGGTTGCAGAGTTTAGGTTTTACTTTCCTGTAATAAGAATTCAAGAAATAAGTATCCGAGTGGGAGAGGTTTCAGGGTGCCAGTAAAGATTGATTTCTACTCTCCTGCTAGACTTTTAAAGGGAAATAGGGTGTATAGACAGTATGAAACCTAAACAAGTGGAAGGCTCTAGATACAGCCTGTGGCAGGGCCAGGAGAAGAGCTCAGGTCTTCTGCGCATCTGAGATTGCATACAGCAAACATCATTTATTAGATGACTACCTAGCAGGCATGGTGCTGAGGGCACAGAGCTGAATGTAACAGTGTTTCCCCTTCAGGAATTCACAGGCTAGCAGAGGAGATGGAGGGAAACACAGATCTACAGAACAACCCAATGCTGGTACTGTTAGGCTCAGGTAAGGCCTCGTATGATGGGGTTTGGCACAGGCCAACAGACCCAATCGTGCTTTCAACCCTTTTTTAGACAGTATCTGTCCACAGTAATCCAATCAGACCACACCACATTTGTTTCTTTTATTATTGTTTCTAAATAAATCATCTTCCCCCTCCATCTCTCAATTTCTTGTCCCTGCTGTCGAGTCACTCCCATTGCTCCGGTGTCCTACCTCCCCTGACACATCAATCACAGTCCTTGTTTCTGGTTTGGATGGGAAAGTCATCCCTAGCTCTTCCCTGTATCCCTCAGACAGCTAAGGGCATTCTCCCACTGCTTATTTAGTCCTAGGTTTCATTTTGGTTTACCTGACATGGTTCCTCTTGCCCCAGTAATAGAGATTAAAAAAAATATTTGAGAACTCAGAAGAGAAAACATATAATAGAAGTAGAAGAGGCATCAAGGAGGCACGTTTCCTCTGGTCTTGAAGGGTAGGCTGGTGTTTGACGGGAGGTGGGGAGTCAGGCATTTGGACTGAGGGTTCAATGCATGTAGAAGCAGGAGGTCATGACAAGCTTGGTGTGTTTGCAGAAGAATGAGTGGCTCCATGAGGAAGTCAGTCATGTCTGCACCTCTCTGACCTGTTATATACATCTGCTTCGTAAGAGAGGAGCACTGATACCCAGTCAGAAACCACAGGGTTTATCTCAGGCAACAGGGTCCACACCCCACAATGTACATATGGAACTGACAGAAATGGCCTTGGCAAAGAGAAAATTGCAGAAAAAACCTTGCTATTGGGCTAATTTTGTATCACTGACTACAGTAGTTATTGATAGAAATAACTGTATCTTGGCCCCCAAACCTTTCCGTTCCACCCAGCACACACACACATACACACACACACCACACACACATGCACAAACACCACACACATGCAATCCTCCCATCACACCCCACTCGCTCCTCTCCAGACCATCTCCTCTCATTGTGCATTTTGTCCTGAGATTTTTCCTTTAACGATAGGTGGGGCCCATCTTTCTGATTTTTAACTTCTTCCCACCAGGAGGTACAGATTTATCTTGACAAACTGTTTGGAATTGCTGGGGGAATATTAATAAAATTTGAACGTGTGTCCTACAGCAGTGAACAGAATACCTGAGAAGTTTGAAAGCTTTCGTGGGAGATTAGGGGCGGCTGTGAGGAAACGTGCTACCCGGTGGTGAGCTCCCAGCACAGATATTTCACTATCCGGGGATCTCTAATTACTAATACAGTACATGAACAGTATGATACGTCCTTACAATTGCAGACGCCTTTTCAAAGATAATCTTTAATAGTTTATTTGACAACCTGTAAAATTATAGAAAATTATTAGCCTTGGGAATTACAAAAATCCCTGTAGTACAGTCAAACAATAAAATTATAATTACCTGTGGGTAATTGAAATTTAACTGTTTTTTTATTGTATATTACACATCAATAGCAACATAAGTTCAAGAGGTTTTTTTTTCTTCTTTCCTTTTTTCTTACAGAACCTGAGAAAATGGACAGCACTGTTGGGGGCTTGTGAGTTCCTGTCACAGTACTGAGCTTGAACAATTTCGATTAAAGCCCCATGTTTGAGACTGTCATTAGACCTGCATTAAATTACATATCTGGAGTGTTAAAAAATAAAGAGTACAGTAGCTTTTTCTCAGCTACCTAAGGTAGGTAGTTAAGGCCTTGATTATCTTTAAAGATCTACTTTTTCCTTCCACTGAAAGTCATTGTTTCTTTCATTAAACATAAAACACATTTAAGAACATTAAACTGTGCAGACAGGAATATTAGGATGGCATATTCCAAAGTACCTTTGTTCTGTATTCATTGCTGTAGTTTGACTTCTGCATTGTGTAATGTGATTTTATTATTTAGCTTTCATTCAGGTGAACTGAACAGGATTGGCATTGCCTGGGAATTTTAATTCCCTGGGCTTCGGATAAAGTGGGTACTTGCCTTCCTCCTCTTCCTCATTCACCCTCCACTTCCACCACCCACAAAGTTTTTCTTTTTTAAAAAGCCGCATGAGCATTTTCAAACCAAAGCAAGGTACTGGCATTTCAATTACTCCGATCACTTCTCCTTCGAATGATGGCCTTTATCACAACACCCCCAAGCTCTACCCCTTTGGTTTCCTTTGTTTAAAGGAAGCTTCTAGTTTTTCAGTTATTCTCAGCTGAATAGTGGTTTAAATGAATGGAAGGAAAAAAATGGACCTGTATATGGAAAAAAGTCATAGGTAAAGGGGCTAGTTCCTTTGCAGAAATTGTCTTCACTCTTTGCCACCCCTCCTTTCCAGCTCTGTCCTGGTGCCCCTGTCTCAGGGTCCTGCCATTTCCTGTGTGTAAACGTCACCTGGGCTGTGAGGCCTGTGGGCAACTGTGGGCCTCAGGGTAACCCCTTAAAGCTTTTATCCAGAAGTAGAAGCTTCAGGCCAACTGGTCTGACCTAGTTCCTTCTCTGTGGTTCAGAGAGTAATGGGAATTGAAATCTGCTTGTGTTTTATCCAGTGCTGATTTTCACCTCTTTTTCTGGATACTGGGAAATAGGGTCAAAGAATGTAGACTGATCTTAGAAATTAGCCAGAATTCTAGTGCCATCCTTTCTTTTATAAGAAGCCTGACAGGTCCAGTGTGGGAGGACAAGAGGCCTTCATCTTCTGTGGTCACCACTAGGGAGTTGATGACATGGGAAGCAGACAGAGGAGGGGCTACCACATCCAGACCTTTGCCTTAATTATGTTAAGTGGACCAAGAGAAAGAGGATGAAAGAAAATGGAGTTCAGAAACAGCGGCTTCAGATCGTTTCTTCTCTTGTCCTCCCTCATTAATTCATTCACATACATAATGGTGGACACACACTCACACACACACAGCCCTCATCTTTTCGATAGACTATCATCAAGATTTCCCACTGGATAACCTAAGTCATAACTTCATCAACCTTCAGAGCCAATGTTGACAAGCAAACATACATAAAGCATTTCTTTTGGGAAAAGTCAGTCCTCTTAGAATCAGTTCTATATAATGATTTAATGAGGTGCCTTAAAAACACTAGATCTTATTTTCTTTCCAAAGGTATGTTAGAAAATATGTGTACCATCCTGAGCATTGAATCCATGCTGCAGAGTGATGAAAAGCTGATATATTGGTCTCATGCGGATGAAAGTTCAAGGTGGATAATGTCCCTCTACAGACTTGAGGTAAACCCAGCAGTTTGTGGTGCAGTGAACTCATGACTTTGTAAGATATCAGTTCGGTGTGATCTTTTAAAACAGGAACCAGCTCACATCTGCTTTCCTCGTTACACATCTCTCTTTTCCCACTAGAGCATAAGCTCCATGAGGATGGACACTTTGTCACGCTCATCACTCTCACTTCCACAGCTCTCCACTGGCTTTGCGTAAAATACAGTCCAACCCCACATGTCTGGCCCTGCCTCCTCTCCGACCTTTTCCCCCACCACTCTTGTCCTCATTTCTCTCCAGCCTCTGGGGTCCTTGCTATTCATGAATGCACCGACTTCTGCCCCCTTTGCCTTTTGTTTTATTTTGTTTTTATTTAATTATCTTCTCACCTCCTCAGAGAGGTCTTCCTGATGACTCTTCTGAAATTCACCTCCCTCCAAACCTGGCATTCTCCTCCCCTTGGTTTGCTTTTTTTTTTTTTTTCCATAGTGTGTATCACCATCCAGAAAGAATTTTAAGCAGTGATAATAACTCATAATCTTCATTGCATGGGTAGAATTTTGGCAGGTGATGGACACCCAGATTGGAAATTGGGTATAAATATCAAAGTGATCCCAGGTTAGCAGCAGGGTCCTTAGGGACATTAGCAGAAACAGAGACAGCAGGAGGGGTAGGTATAGAGGAAAGTAACTGATCACTGATGAATTATTCTGATTTTTATATAGAAATATGTCATTTCTGATTTCTAAAATGGAACTTGGTGATCTATGCAGAGTTAAAGACTGTGCATTGGGTCCAACAGTTCAGCATTACATTGGGGAGATAAATGTAGAAACTATCAAATCTGTAATAAGGTAAAAGCTGGTTTCCACCAATTTAATCTCTATTAAAAGCCTCATAAACCACATTTTGGTAAAAGAGACTAATACCTATCTCACAGCTATGCCCAGCTTCTAATTCAATTGGCATATGTTTCTTCATATTCCTCTTTAAAAAGTCAATGGTTTATGAAATTATCCAAATACCTGAATCCTTCCCTAGCCAGAAAAAGTCACTAAATGCAAAAGAATTTAAATTGCACACACTCCTTCATCCCCTCAGGCTTTTTTTCCCCCTCAAGTGCAAGCATTAGTTTCAAGAAAAGAAATGCATGTAAAGTTCAGTAAATTTGGGGTGGATGGCTCTATGATTTTGACTCAGTGCCATGAATTTTAACCCAAGCTGTTGAAAGGTAAGGCTTAAAAATAGCCAACTGTGATTTTCCCACCCTGTCCCGTGGCTTCGTCAGCTCTTCTCTCCACTTCAGGAGGAGTGAAAGTGGAAGCCTTTTCCTCAGCAAGGTCTTACTCAGCTGAACCCCAATTCATGGCGTCCTGTGGAGTCCTTTGTGGGGCACACCTCCAAGCCAGTCCTCTAGAAAGGCATTCCTCTCCTGGACACGCTTCAGAATCTTCAATACACAAGATGCAGGCCTTGTAGCGCCATGGTGGTCTGAGGGGCAAGGGTCACTTGAAGGCCCAATAAATCTCTCAGTCTGGACAGTGTCCTTCAGTCAGTTCAGCTGAAGTCTCTTTGATTGAATCTTATTTTCTAGAAGGTTTGAAATATGTGGAAAGCAAGACAAAATTCCAACCTCTGGCTTTCTGGGAGATTCTCATCTCTTGCTGTCTATTCTTAAATGGCCATCCTCTTCCAACACCTTCAGGCTATTTGGGAACTTCAAAAGGGCTTCACAATGTGTATCATGCAGAGGTCAGTGTTGTTCCCTCAGTGTTCACATCCTATGGGTCCCAAATTCCTACAGATTCAACGTTATCAAGGGAACAGATTTCTCTCAAGTCTGGAGGGGGCCTCACACTGCTTCAAGTTTCATAAGCATTTTAAGTCTTTCCTACTGAAACCAGAGGCCTGAGTGACAGACTCTTTTCACGTCCCTTCCAGCTCTAGGAGTCCAGGTTTTAGCTCAGGCCCAGATAATTTTTGTAGTGAAAAAGTGAAACTTCTGTTCTAGCTAATTCAGTCTTCGGCACATTTGCTACTGTTTTTTAGAAGCCAGAGGCGATTTACAAGGGAACTTGCAAAGCCATTTTGCCTGAACAAATTCTCCATCTGGTGACTCACTGAACATTATCTCATGTTTCTTAAAGGAAGAAACAAGAAATGGACTTAGAAGGCCTCATGTTGATGTTTACCTGCCAAGACTTCTTGTCTGCTGACTCTCCAGACCCATTTGTAAATCTACATAGAAAACCACTCTTTTGGTATAATTTCCCACTATTCATTTGCTTCTTAGGTCAATGAAGCTGCAAGCTGGAGCCCTGTCCATATATAAATACTGGAGTAGCTGAAATTCAAGGGGAATTTTGTAAAAAGAATTTGTTTTCTAATTCATGAGACCCTTGAATGAGTCTGAGTATTTTTCAATCAGTTGTTCTGTGGTTCCTGAGAACAACACAGTTGGTAGAGTACTTCACATCACCTCTTGTGGACAACATAACCATAGAAGGAGGTCCCTATTATATGAAGGGGAAAAACAGAGCCTCTTAAAGTGGAGGGGTGACCATGACCTCTCACAGGCTCTGCTCTCTCTTCTGGGATCCTCTCAATTCCCCAAACCACCTTCTTCTCTGACCCGAGCCCTACATCTTCTCCTCCTCCTGATTGCTGGGACACCCTTGGTGGTCTGCTGGTTTCCCTGCAGCCGTTGTGATGAACCTGTTGATTTCTGTGTTTCTCCTGATTTCGTAAAGCCAGATGTCCCTTCGCATTTGAGGAGCCACTTTTTCCTCACTCGGTGATTGCATCACTTCTGCTTCTGCCCTTTCCACCTCTAAAGGCAATATCTCCCAATAAGTCGGATCGCTTTCTAGCCAGCTTGCGCCTAGGAGAAGAGATTGCTCTTGGCTCCTGCCCCTTCCCCAGTGCTGCTTTCTCAAGGCCACATACTGGTTCTCATTCAGCTGATTTTCTTTGTGTTTCCACTCTTTAATCCTTAATTCTCTTTGTGTGATCCTTGTTGCTATTTGACTTTGGATCTCTCTTTCTATAGGCCTTTTGTACTATTAACTCTGGAGGACAGAATCTGGGCCAGGTATCTGTAGAAAAGAGGGCTAGGAAAAAGATAAGAACTGACTAGGTCAAGAAGGGGTGCAAGTTCACAGGACACAGGGAAATGGAAATACTGCACATAATCGTACATAAGGAAACACACCAAGACTGGAGTGCACTCTTTCACTCATAAACGCAAACATTCGTTGATCAACTCAACACCTGCTTGTAATAAATGCTCTACCTCTTAGTTGTCTGTTGTGTAAGTTAGCTCAAGATTATTTCTTCTCTCTGTGCAGGAATCCTAGACTTACACAACCATCCTCCAACACAGCTGTGAAATGACCATTCTCCGAGCCAGAGGCACTTGTCTCTCTTTTATTCACATAGTCCCTGACTGATCTAGGACACAGTGTGACAAATTCACGGCTCTTACCTAGACTGCCATATAACAGTTCATCCATTCATTTATTCACTCAGTCAATTAATCATTGAAATGATATTTACTGAGCAAGAACCTGTATGTGCCAAGCATTGTTTTCAGCACTCCAGAAAAGGCAGTGAATAAAACAAAGCCCCTGGTCTCATGCAACTTATTTACTAGAGATGTAGGTTGAGAGGAGAGTTACATATTCTTTCAGAAGTTGATGAATTCTGTGAAGAAAAATACGGTGGCTAAAGAGGCAGAAAGCAATGGGGAGTGAAGTTGCATCATTAAGTAGAATGACAGGCAAAGGCTCCACCAATAAGGTATTATTTGAGGGAATGAAATACAGGAGTGAGCCACATGGATATCTAGAAGAAGAAAGCCTTAGGTAATTGGAGCAGGAAATCAATAGCCCTCGAGCAAAAGAGTGTTTGGTATACTTGGTATATAAAACAGCAAAATTTTGAGTCATTTAGTAGGTCCATCTCCTATGAGCACTGATAGACCTTGCATTTCCCCCAAAATAAGACCCACTTCATTGTGATCACTTGTTTAGTGCTTATTTTTCCCTCCCGGCTACACATAACGTGAAGCAGGAAATACAGTCGCTTGGTTTACCCCTACATGCTAGTGCTTACTGGGTATCTGGTACATCAGAGGTGCACCATAAATAGTAATCAAATGAATGAGTGGATGTCTGAATAAATTGCTCCATAAAATGAGATAACGCACATAAATCTTTTAGCCCAGTGCCAGACATGTACTACACATTTAACAGTTTTCAGGGACAATATGTTGCTGCTGATGCAGGTGATGATGATACAACCCAGGAGAAGATGAACTTTTTTTCCAAAGATAGAGGGACTGCTCCTGGTCTATAGGTAGACCTATTCAGCAAGAAGTTCACTTAACTACTTCTTGCTGAAATCTGTCCATTTGGTGTGTGCCCTGTGTAACCCTGATGATAGCTGTAGCAGCAGCAGATGCACCTATAATGCCATAAACAGACAGTAACATCCAACGGTATAGTCAATAACCAGAAAGCAGAACTATTCAACTCTTAATTTTCCATGGCCTTCCAAACAAGGAGTAAAATCTTCGGAGAGAAAACAATTAGATGACATCAAATGGAGAGTGTCATGCAAGCGAGGGATTGCTAAAGAAGAGCACTGCTATTGGAAGTGAGTTCCACTCTCTTGGCCCAGGTATAGAATTAGGAGATATCATTGCAAAGATCTAGTTCTCACAACTTTTGAAGCATCGCATAGAGCAGAGGAAGTCTCAGTTTTGAAATAAGGGGAGAATATGTACCTCAGAAACTGAAGAAAGGTCACACTGTCATAGAGTCAAGAGACACTCAGGGTTTGACAGTAATAAATCAAATAGTGATGATTAAATTGCAGATAAATGGAATGTTAGAGCTGGCAAATTTTGTCAAGGTTATTTTACAAAGCTCCTTTAATCTTTCATTTCATAGGTAAAGGAACCCAAGAGTATTTGGCTGAACTATCTCTCCCAAATTTCATGCCATCAGTGGCAGAGCCAGGAGAAGAACATAGATCATCTGGCCCAGAGGTAGGTGTTCCTTCGGTTACTCTCCGTAGCCCCATAACTGGTCTCCCCACCTCCATCCTTGCTCTTCTCGTAGTCCCTTCCATACATGGTGTCAAAATGATCTTTTAAATTTAAAACTCAGGTTGTTTTATTATGCCTAATAAACTCTTTAATGGTTTCTCATTGCAATTAAAGTCAAATTCCTACAGTACTTCTCAAACATACAATAATGCCTGGCAGATAGTAGGCAGTAATGAACAAATAAACTTCTTTTTTTCCTCTTAATATTAGTATAAAGTTGGTGAATCAAGGTAAATCTGCCGTGACAGCTTGTTTAAATGAAAGAGTCAACAGTACCCCCTCCAAAATTAATGCACAGGGTGAAATGCAAGCTGGATGGAAGTGGGTTAACTGAGTTCTACAGTCAGACCCCAAGGATTTATTTTAGCCTCTGTCGTCCTTGGATGACCACTCATTCCCTGTTTGGCCCAGCTTCGTTAAACCTGTTTACCGATTATTTTGACAACAACACAGAGAGGAAGCTTATGAAATCTGAAAGGCACAAAGCTGGAAAGGATAGTAAACATAACAATCAACATTCAAAATTGTTCTGACAAGCTGGAATTCTGAGTAAATTCCAATAAGATGAAATTTAATAGCAATAAATACGATGTGCTGCATAAAAGTTCAATTATTAATTATATAAGTACAGGATGGAGAAACTTGGCTTGGCAGAAAGTCATGTGAAAAAGATCTGGAGGATTTAGCTGACCACAACTTTAATAAGACCCATCAGTATGCGGCAGATGCCTTTAAAAATTCACATTCATAGGCTGCATTAGTAGAAGTCCTTTTACTAAATTATATCCAGTCAGTAATAGTTTTCCTGCTCTCTGTAGCTCAGACCACATCCGGAGTATGTTACTCAGTTCTGGGTGCCATATATTAAGGGGGACACTTATCCAGGGGAAGAAAACCAAGATAGAGAAAGTTGGAAAAAGCAAGCCATGGTTGAAAGAACTGAAATCCAAAATCATGCCAGTATTTTAAGTTCTATGAGATATTATAAAAGTTTCATTTTTGCTATACTGGAAATCAGAATATGAAGTAATGGCTTTAAGTGGCTAGTAAATATACTCTTACTGACAGCAAACTTTTGAATCAATGAGTGAGTGACTTAAAGGAGGAAGGAAACTTTCATTGCACATGGGGGAAAATTATGTGTACCTGGAGTAGTTTTAGAATAGAATAGCCACCTGAATGAGCTGGAATACATAAATTGCTTGCCTCTAGAGGTTGTCAAAGCAACCCGGGAGCAAAGAACTAAAGCTCAAAAGTTAGAAACACTGAGTGATTATACTGGCTCTGTATCTAGCACTTCTGAACTAAGCAAATGCTCCCTTCTCACCTTGCTGACTCACCAAGATGGCAACTCAAGGTTGCCTTTCAGTTCCACAGTCAACAGATATGGAATCCGGTATATGGGTCCCAGCCACTTATTTTCCCAAAAAACTTGACTTCTTGTCCCCAAATAAAAAGATGCTATTCTGGGGCCTACAGAAAAGGGAAAAAAAAACCAACCTTGTTATTTTGACAATAATATATAAAGCTTACCAACCCAAAGTAAGAATGAAAGTGTTAAGGTATTGTAGGAAGGTGCAGTCTTAGGTTGCCCTTATGACTCAGCATTACACTCTTTTCTGGATGATTGTAAGAATCAGAAAGTAGAGGAGAGATCGAGATGGTGGAGAGGAGGATACTGGGCTCCCCTTCTCTCACAAACACATCAAAACTGCACCCACAGGGACTCTCACTGAAGCCAATCTGGGGACTAGCAGGGCAGCTATTTTACAACTAAGGATGTAAAAAAAAAAAAAAAAAAAAATTCACAGGTTGTCTGATAGGAAGGGAGGAGAAGCGATCTGGTCAGGATCCATACCCCTAGCGGGGGACACAGAAGAAAAGGGGGAATATCACACTCTCAGGGGTCCTCCCTGGGGAGCATGGGGTTTGATCCATACATTATGCACACCAGCCCTGGGGTCCAACACCGGGAAGGTGAGCCCTCTTAGCTGATTTGAAGCCCAGTGGGGGTTACTGGAGGGCTGTAAGAAACTGAGACTCTGCTCCTGAAGAGCGCAAGCACCAGCTTGCTTACTCCAATTCATAACATGGAGGCAGCAGATTGAAAACTGCCTGGGCCTCTGGCCAGCTGCCAGGACCACCCAGCACATCCCCTAGCCCTTCTGCTCCAGCCCTTCTTGCTCCAGTGATGCTTCCCACTAAGGTGGAGGCTGCCATTTCAAAATCATTTCTCAGTCTCCTTTATGTATCAAACCCAAGCATTTGTTGCCCCCTCATAGAACTTACACATGCCTACCTCAGAGCTACTCCTGAGTAGAGTTAGGGTGGGTATTATGATTCTCACTTACGGGTCTTAAAAAATTTTTTGTTTTGAGAAGCTCATGAGTTGCTCAGTCATATGGTCAGTATTGTCCAAGGCTCTTTGCTCCAAGTCCCAAAAGGGTAGTCACAAAATAATGAGAATGATTTTCTAACAGTGAGTATATCATAAGGTCTACAACTACAAGAGAGATTTCTCTTCCTTATGGTCTCTTTTAGAGTTAAGATATCATTCCAGTGATGCTGCATTTATTTTGTGGTTCTCATTTTTAAAAGATCTTCATATTCTATTTTAGTCTGCTGCATATTCTTGAAGGTAACACATCGTTATCTCCTGAGAATAGACGTAATAGGGCAAAAACAGTGAACATAACAGAAACTCACTGAAGCTTGTTTTATTTTGTTCTTTTAAAAGAGGAACTATTACAAAGACATAAGAGCCAATATTTGAACCTACTGTCTTGAGTTTTTGGATTTTTAAGGTTTCTTCTCTATATCAGGTGACAAAGTTAGTATTTTAAATTTTTTCCCAATAACTTAGTTTTACCTTTAATATACATTTTTAATTCATCTAATTTATCTGAAGTCCAATTTTATAAATGGTTTAAGAAGAGTATTATTTTCAAGACCTTTTACTCTGTGACTTGTTCTGTAGTCATTGATTTGTGTTGACCCTTATATAATGATCAAATCCCCACATATATATGAGTCTGTCTCTGAACAGTGAATTCTGTTCCATAATTATGTTTGTTTCTTTAGGACTACAAGACTATTTTTCTACTGCAGTGACTCTGAAGTCCTAATATCTAGTGTGCAAGTCCCCCTTTTTGGCTTTTCTTTTTCAACGGTGACTTATTGTTTATGAATTCATTTTTATTTCTACATTTAACTTTATAGTATTTGTTAAATTTCTTCAAAAATCCAGCTGATACTTTGATGAGAATTGTTTTGAAATTGTAAGACAATTTGATCTGAATTAATAATTACAAAGTTAGGCTATCTCACCTATGGTGAGGGAATGAACTTAAATTGGATCTTTTTTTATGTCCTTTAACAGACTTTTAAAATTTTCTCCTTGCTAAGTCAATATCCTAATAATTTAGGGGTTTTCTTTGCATTGTCGATGGAGTCTTATTTTTTCTATCACTCTTCCAAACTGATTTCTCATATGGTCAAGGAACATTATTAGTTTGGGGATGAAATCATCTTCTGTCAGGCAACTTGGTTGAATTTTCTCATTTTTAGTAGTTTGCCTTATTTTGTTTATTTTCTAGAAAGATTAATGAAGTTTTGCTTTCCTCTTCTAATCTTACACCTCATAGTTCTTTAGTTCTTTCATTACTTTACCAAGTAGCTGAAAACCTACAACGTTATATAATAGGAAATGGGCTTATTTTACTTCTTCCTAATCTTAAAGTGAATTTATTTAAATCTTTCCTTCAAATATGTGTTTTCTGAAGGTTTTTGTTATTTAAACTTCTGTAGTATTTCTCCTTGATATATACAATTCAATGATAAGTTATCTTATATTGAATTATCCTTGACTTCCTTTAATAAATCATTGATCACTTTATTTTTAATCTACTATTAAAGTTAAATAGTTTTGTATTTAGTAACTTCTTATGTATGTGTACAAGTGGGACTGTACTTTTTTAATAATCTTATTTGATATTTAAATTAAGGTTTTTCTAATCCCCTGAGTTAGTTTTTTGGCTCTCCCTTTCTCTGGCTTCTGAAACAACTGTTCTATAACACAATAATGGGTTTTCTTAAAGTTGTTCTGTACAATAACTAAATTTGATTACTTCAGTATTATAAATACACCTGCTTATTGAAATATGCCACATAGTGAAATAATAGTTTAAGGATAAGGCAGATATTGCAAAAGGGAACTAATATCTTGACTATATAAAGGATTTATACAAATTAGTGATAAGAAAAGAGAGATGACCCAACTGTGAAAAAAGGAATGAACAGGAACATACAATTTTTTGGAAGGGAAAAAGTGAATGGTAGCAATTAAAGGATAAGATGTTCAAATTTAGTAGTTATTAGAAAAGTGGAAGTCAGAACAAGAATGTGATATCACTTAATACCCATGAAATTTACAAAAATCAGAACTATGTAATGCCAAGTATTAGTGGAGTTGGAGACAAGTTCTACAGTTGGTGACAGTGAAGGTATTATAATTTCCTGGTGAGCCCTCTAGCAGTACTTTATCATAAAGGATTCGCACTTATGACCCAGTAATACAATACAGTGAAATTCCGTAATGGGACCCGTTCTGTGATGTTTACACTAGAATTTATGTGTGGTAGTATAAAATGGGAGACTAGTTATATATCAAAGAGGTAAATATGCAAAATGTAGTAGATTTACACTATGGAACTCTATGCAGAAGTTTGAGTCAACCAAATGGATAGATATACACATAGGAACATGCATGGATCTTTGAAGCACAGAAAGGAAAGAAAATTATAAAGAAAATTATGGCTGTAACACAATGCCACTCATGTAGACTAAAAAATACACACACAAAAAAATAATACCGTAAACTTAACAATGTTAAATTTAATTTCAAGCTTATGTATTACTTACATTGGAGCGAATATTACAGGAGTAAGGAGAAGGGGAATGAAGAATAAGAATAAAATGAATACACACTTTGCCTACATTCTTACATATATACATACATTCAAAACAAGAAGGGGCCTCACATCAACCTAAAAGAGAGTGCTATGGACTGAGAAATAGGATTAATCAAACCTTCTGCATCTGGGTTAACACAAAATAAAAACTACAAAGGTGTCTCTTAGAACTCAAGGGACTTCAGGGAACAGGAAGTGGAGCGTAGTCAGAAATTCAGAAGAAAACGTCCCTCCCCCTGCATCTGTCCTTGTCTGTATGCTTTCACTTACTCTTCCCTTTCAGTAGTTCCATCTTTTTCCTTTTCAAGACACACGGTGAGAATTCCGTGTACACCCCCACATTGTTACACCTCCTCTCTTCAAAAGACCAGCCTAGATTGAGTTTTAGAAAAAGAAAGTAATTCACAATTAAGATTGATGAATATGGTGGATGACACATTTTTGTTATTACAAAACAGCATATAATGTGATAAGCCTTTTTTTCTTTTATGAGAAATAAACTGATGGTTTCCAAGGAAGAATTCCAACTATCAATTTGTTCAAATATATCCATAAGCTCCTGAAAGAAAGTTTTTGAAAATCAAATTTTTTTATTTTTTTTAAATATTTTTTATTGATTTATAATCATTTTACAATGTTGTGTCAAATTCCAGTGTAGAGCACAATTTTTCAGTTATGGATGAACATCTATGTATTCATTGTCATATTTTTTCTCTGTGAGCTACCATAAGATCTTGTATATATTTCCCTGTGCTATACAGTATAATCTTGTTTATCTATTCACATTTTGAAATCCCAGTCTATCCCTTCCCACCCCTCACCCCCTTGGCAACCACAAGTTTATATTCTATGTCTATGAGTCTATTTCTGTTTTGTATTTGTTTTGTTTGTTTGTTTTAGATTCCACATATGAGCGATCCCATATGGTATTCTTCTTTCTCTTTCTGGCTTACTTCACTTAGAATGACATTCTCCAGGGACATCCATGTTGCTGCAAATGGCGTTATGTTGTCATTTTTATGGCTGAATAGTATTCCATTGTATAAATATACCACCACTTCTTTATCCATTCATCTGTTGATGAACATTTACGCTGTTTCCATGTCTTGGCTATTGTGAATAGTGCTGCTATGAACATCGGGGTGCAGGTGTCATTCTGAAGTAGGGTATCTTCTGGATAGATGCTCAGGAGCGGGATTCCTGGGTCATATGGTAAGACTATTCCTAGTCTTTTGAGGAATCTCCATACTGTTTTCCATAGTGGCTGCACTAAACTGCATCCCCACCAGCAGTGTAAGAGGGTTCCCTTTTCTCCACAGCCTCTCCAGCATTTGTCATTTGTGGACTTTGGAATGATGGCCATTTCTGACTGGTGTGAGGTGATACCTCATCGTAGTTTTGATTTTCATTTCTCTGATAATTAGTGATATGGAGCATCTTTTCATGTGCCTATTGATCATTTGTATTTCTTCCTTGGAGAATTACTTGTTTAGGTCTTTTGCCCATTTTTGGATGGGTTGTTTGTTTTTTTCTTATTCAGTCGTATGAGCTGCTTATACATTCTGGAGATCAAGCCTTTGTCGGTTTTCATCGTTTGCAAAAATTTTCTCCCATTCCGTAGGTTGTAGTTTTGTGTTACTTATGGTTTCCTTTGCTGTACAGAAGCTTGTAAGTTTAATTAGGGTAAAGGAGTTTTCAAAATGATTTCACTTTAATAACATGACACTGTATTTTCACTGTTTTCATAAAGTTTTAACTTAGGCTTCCCTTTGAATGCAACACCATCAAGTTGGATAGATATGATTCTGAACTCTTAGAACTTACAACATATCCAGGAACCTAAAATTCCCTATGTTGGCTAACCAAAGAAGACTAATTGAATATTTTTCAACCAGTGTTTCTTAATCTTCTGATATGAAATAGAAGTTTTGGTTAGGCATGACATTCAAGTAGAAATATGGCACTGAAGTTGCAATGCTGATGCCCTTCTCAATGATGAAGTGAACAAAGATATTAGGGTTCAAAACTAGATGCTTCCTGGCTATTTACTGCATCCATTTCACTTATTTGGGTGCTTCAAGCCAGGAAGTCTTGCATAGTTGGAAATAATAGAGACATATGATGAGCACTTTACAATTCAGAAAGCCATTTAAAAACGCCCACCATGTAATTAAGCTGTTTATTTTTATTTTCAGTCTATTAGAATTGGTAGAATATTTTCACTTTAGCGCCAGCGTGTCAGTGAGACCACAGGGTAGGGTGAGAGGATTTTTACAGCCACCAGCTTCATGTCTGAAAAGGATTTACTTTCTCTCCTGCCCACTCCACATCCATGAAATTAAATAAAGGATTATTTACATGTTTGTTTTCACAAAGATAATGAATTGCTCACTGGCTACCCCCTTATTCCTCTGCCTCTGTTCTCTTAGCTAGTATTAAAAAAATTAAGCTTTGTTTCCTGTAAATGGTGTTATTAAATCACAGAAAAAGTTCATTTTCAAGAGCTGTTTGGGTAATTTTAAAGACAACCCTAGGGCTCTCTCTGTGAGCTCCAGAAAAGATGTGGTGAGAGCCTTCACAGCTTGTGGCTTTTTCTTTCCTCAAATATATACCATTGTTTTTAAAACTAAATTTGTTTAGTTACATATGTAAGTATTTGCTCTAAATGAGACTCTGTTATGTTCAAAATCCATCCAACTGTCGTTACTTCATCTGATGGTTCAAGGTTATAGCTTCTTACCTCTATTGATAAGAGAATCAAATTCTAGTTCTCCTCTTTGAAGATTCAAACCAAAGCTACTTCCTAGTAACAAGGTTCTCAGAATCAACTCTATCGTAAGTCACTCATAAAGAATTCCCCTTCAACTGTCATAAAGTATACTTCCAATGTAAATGGCATCCACCTGACTTATCTAACCCCCTGTTTTCTCCTACTCCCCCAGTTACACCCCCTGTTTCCAACAAGCAGATAGCCCCCACTTCAGGTCAAGTTCATCTTGCTTCTGAGCTTTTATTCTCTACTGTACCACTCTTTCCTTTACTCCCTCTTCCTCATTTCTCAGCTTATAGAAATCTCACACTCCTCAAAAAAAAATTCTGTTTTCACTTACAAAAATTAATCCAAACAAACAAAAGAAACAAAGGAAACAATGCAAATAACCAGCTTCCCTGATTACTCCAAGGGCCAAACCGCCCTTTCTCTCACTGGCTTACTCTAGAACATGGGGCCATCAGATACGGCATTTATGGAATTCTTTGTCGTCTTCTCTGATTATTTCCTTTGTGAACACATTCTATATGCTAATAAGGGCAGGGAATCTGTTGACCATTGCTTGTTTTTGGCTTTTTGGTTTTTTTGTTGTTGCTTGTTTGTTTGTTTAACTTGCCTGTTGCCTAAGGTAAAGCTGGACAAACAGAAGACATTTCACAAATACCTTTTAACTCAATAAGTGGATATTTGCCTTAATTGTAACAATATTTACCTCATAATTAATTTTTATTTCTGAGAAATTTAAAATCTGAATTGTGTAGCAGGGGTTGATTGGCTTATATCAAGTGTGTCCTTGTTGATAGCTCTTCTTTCTTTTCTTCCCATGTAAATAAAGTCCTGGCATCATTTAAAAAACAGTAAGTATTTTATTGTGAGATATTTCAAACCCAGGGAAACCAGAATAGAAAAGTAAATACTGAGGCTTAATTATGCAGCTTTAATAAATAAAAATATTAAACACTCACTACATGCCAAACATTCTTCTATGAATTTTTGCACATACTGACTCATCAAGTTCTCGGAACACTCCTGTCATGTGGTACTGTTGTCACCTTTCCACATTTTCTGAGTGAGCAGAGAGTTGCTAAGTACTTTGCATAAAGTCACACAGATCGTAGGTGGCAGAGGGCAAATGTGAACCAAAGCATTCTGGTTCAGAACCTGTACCCATGATTCTCATCCTGAACTATCTTTTCACCTTGCCTTTCCATTAAATCCTAACAGTGTGACACATTCACTTTAGATTTTTAAAAATAACATTCCCACTCAAAATCCCTTTCCAATCCTATTTCAGTGACTTTCTCTGCTGTGATGACAAGAACTATTAATTCAGTGTTTTATCAACCTCATGTGCTTTTACCTGTGGACTTATATTTACTTTTGTGCTTATGTGTAAGGTTTTTTTGTTTTTGAAAGGTTTTTCAGTTTATTTAAATATGTATCGTTCAGCAATTGCCTTGATTTTATTCAGTGTGTTTTTAAAAATTTATATTCATTTTTTATATACACCCTTGTTCCTCATTTTAACTATTGTCTAGTGCCCCATGATGAATACAACATGAATTTCCTATTCATGGGTATTTTTGTTGTTTCCGGATTTTTGAAGTAAGAAACAATACTATAATGAACATTCTTTTATATGACTCCTTCAGTTCATGTGCTTGACTTATTTTATTTGTTTTATTGACAATCTCTATTTGATGCAATATTGTGATTATACTTTCCTTTATTTCTTTAATTATGGTTTCCCTAATTCCATGAACATATTTATAATGGCTAAAGTCTTTTTCTCATAAATGCAGCATCTTATTTCTCATAGTTTCAGTTGCTTTAATTTTTTCCCTTATAAGAGTCATAATTTCTTATTTATTTACATGTTCATAATGTTTTGTTGAAAGTTGGCATTTTAGAAAATACATGGTGGCAGTTCTGGGTACTGTCTTCCATTGCTCCCCCCTTCCCTACTGGGATTATTGTTATTTGCTTGTTTGTTTATCAACTGTTTAGATTACTTTGGTGCCATCTCCTCCACTTCCCCTCCAGTTCAGTCTCTGATGTTGTACCTCAAGGATGCTCAGGTCTGGATTTGCCTGCAGTCACCCAGGGATGACAGTGGCATTCCTTGGACCCTCTCCCTCTCTTTCCCTGACCACCTTCAGCAGTTAAACTCCTGTAACTGACAGCTGATTACTGTAGTGCATTTAATAATGCCCTGGGGTATAAATTGCTCTGCAGACTAGTCCATTCCAAATCTGGCTCCTTTAGAGGATTTGTTTCTTTGTTGTGTTTGATTTTTGTTCTGATCATTAGAGGACTCTTCCAGCTACATTATTGCCTGGTTCTCTTCTGCAAACTAGTTGGCCTACAGTTTAACTTGTGTCTTGAATCTTCTCCCAATTGCCTTTCACCACTTCTGTTCTTGAGAGTGCTGTGAGGCTTGGATTTCTTCACCGTAGTTTGCAAAAGAAGACAGTTCTTTAGGAAGAGATGAAGAACTCTGTTTTATGGATGGCTTAGCGTCTCTCCTCAGGCAGAAATCTCTGAGCCAGGGCTCTGGATCTAAATGTAGGGAAGATGGCAAGTTTCTCTGTGAGGTCACCTCCACTCTAAGAAGCAAGAACTCCATGGTGGAGGAGGCAGAAATGTGGGATTCTTTCAGAGTGTCTCTTCTGGTGTGGAACCATGGCGTCATGAGCTAGGGAAGGAATGATCATGGACTCAGTGGAGTCTCCTTTCCACACTGGAGGCTCAACATGAGAAAGAGTCCATGCTTCTCGATTGCACTAACCTGGGATTTAACCTCAGCAATAAAAAACTTGGAGTAGGATGAAAAATTATGAACTCCTGCTCCTACCGAGAAGAAAGCCCTCCCTCTGGGTGCTGAGGGGAGAGAGGATCCTGTGTTCTCAGCATCATCGGTCTGGAGTGGAATCTTCATCTCACTGAGCTGGAAGTAGGGGCGATAGGGACCAATTCTAGTTCAAATATCTCACATTCTCGCTTTTCTTAAAAAATTTTGTAGATATTCTTGAATAGATGCTCCGTCATGCCATTCACTCTTTGAACAGTTTCTAGAAGGTTTATTATTTTTAAAAAAGAGTCTTCAACAGTTTTCACTGGGATCCAGACAACATAATTCTGCATGAGTCACACTGAGGTTGACCTCCTAGCCCATATTAATATTTTCATTTTACACATATTTCAGATATTTCAGCGTTTGAGTTGCAGATGGTTAGTAGGAGAAATAAACGCTTAGCACTAGATATAGACACACAGACAAATGAGTGAATTGACCTGGTTGATAACCAGTCAATTAAATCAAACTAGTTTCACTGTATTTGCCTCTTTAAGAAAAACACTTTTTCCAAACTAAGCAGTTATCTTGTGACATATTTCATAATATATTTCAATAATATCTCATTTATCTAGTAACTGTTCATAAGTTATCTTCTGAATACACCTGAGAAACAGGAAATAATTGAAACTGGTCTTAAGCAGTCAAAAGAGATGCTATAAAACCAGTGTACTAAATGTTATGCCATTTTTATACACAATATGTCAGACACTATTTTAGAAAAAAAATTTACCAATGTGGCTTTCCCATCCAAAGGTGAAAGTCACCTTAAAGGAGTGAAGGTACTAGAGAAGGCACAGTGTTAAAAATGATGACCAAGAGTAGATTTAAAAATTATAAAGCACAAACAGAAAACCAAACAGACTGCCATCTATACATTAAAAGTTCCTGAGTACAGCACAGAATTAATTAAAACACAGTGAGTGATTGACTTTATGAGTGATTAAAGAACATTTAGTATACTCTAAGGAAATGAAGATACTTTAGAAATATTTCAATCAAAAATAGTTAAAATAAGACATGTTGGTGTTTAAGGGGAGCTTTCATTGTATGGAAGACAGAAAGAGGAGTTTATGTTTCCATACCAGCTGTGACATGGAGCACCTCTGTGTAATGGGACAGCCATCATGGGCTTGTTTTGGAACATACTAGTTCGTCTTTTGGACAGATACTAGAGGAATGTTTTTATACTGAGTGAATTAAAGAATCAACCAATTAACTAACTTACCTATTAAGATATTTAGATTTTAAACTACTAAGATATTTAGAGTCTAACAGAATTCACTTTATGGTAGACCTTGATATTCACAAGAGGTGCAGCACAGTGTGATTGCATATGCTATGGACATGTGCAGGTCATACATCTCAGCCATCACCAATATTGTCTCTGTAAGCTTTAATGCTTTCAGAAGTTTTTGGCTAAGTGCCTTTACTTTTTTTTCTGACTTCTTTACATCTCTTATCAACACCAACAATTGACTTTCTTTTTGAGGACTTTTCTTTTCTTTCTTTTTCTTTTCATATCAACAGAAAGGATTTCATATATTGCAACAAATGGAGAACAACTGATTTTTGTGGCAGCTGGCTAATCCCAGTCACTGAGGATGTAACCAGCTCTAATACAAATCAAATAAGAGTGAGTTTTTTTAAGCACGGAGGTAGAGTGTACCTGGATTCAGACATTAGGGGCATAAAAGAATATGAAGGTAGTCAGATAGCATTCAGAGAGAAGACAAGGGTAGAGACCAACCCAGTGGTCCAAACGACTAGTCCACTCTCAGAAGTTAGGCAGAGAGTGGAAAGAGTTCAGGAAGTGAGGGAGAATGCAGGGATGCTCAACAGGAGAAGGAACCTGGATTTCTTGAGGAACAACAGTTTGATCCAAACTCCTTTCCTCTGTGTCAATGGCTCTATCCAGGCTTACTCCTAAGCTTTGTGAGGTGAGGGTGAGAGTGAATATGGAGACCCACACAGTATATAAAAGTCATAAATCAAGCTAACAAACTGTTAAGTAACACATGTTCCATCTTCCCACCTTGAGAAATATGCCTTCACAATGATCTAAAAACCTAAATCTGAGTTTAGATTTCTTGAATTCCTGGGGGTTCCACTGAAAAGGATGGTGAAGGGAAGGCCAGCCTGCAGCTCATGACCCTGACCTGCCCCCTTTTTTTTTCTCCCTCTTACCTATTCTCGCTGTACTATTAGAAGCCCCAGTGTACTTGTGAGGACATCTCAATGCATACAACTGAGCCCCAACCATATTCCACACTAACAGTGCCCCATCAGCCATCCCTCAGGCCTGGAAGTATACACACCAGTGGTTGGGGAATGTGGAATCCTGGTACCTGGACTACCCAATAAAAAGGGAACTTGTCTTAGCCTCAAAAACTCCTCCCCTCAGGGGAGAAGGGTTAGCTGAGAGAGCTAGAGCAAGACCCTCTAAAGCCCCGGGTGAGGTCAGGACCCTCTCTCCCATACTCAAGGGTAGTGCTGGCTTTAATTGTTAATCCAGATCATATAGGAGTCCTTAATTCTTCGTTTTCAAGTGCATTATTATTGACTTAGGTTGGATTCCTCAACTCTGCCCAAATTGAAAAGAGAGCAGAGTTAGGAAAGTCTTAACATAATGCTAAATATTTCTCCCTTCATTCTTTAGACTTGCTCCTGGGAGAATTATTAGGATTCCTAGAAAACTTTCATTTATCTTGATTTTTTTTTATATATCTTCTTTCCAAACATCTCTTGCCAGTTTTATTATATTTTATTTTAATGAGCTGTAACAACTATAGAGTCATTGTTTACAGAAAGCTCTTTGAAAACCAGAGCTGTTTTATTCGTCTTTTTCAGCCCCATCTCATTGTTCAGGTGCTCACACAAGAGATGCTCAGTAAATATTTGTCGAACATTGTGGCAGCTGAGCCAGAGATCAACAAAAAATATAAAGGTTGTGCTAAAAAAGCACAACAAAACACGAGCGAGGATGAACTTCTGTATCTCCTTGTTTTTGTGGCAAGAGAGTGGCTACTTGAAATAAAGTGAAACATTCAATTATTTATTGCCTGTGAGTTTCACTTTTTGGAAGGAAGTATGCTTGGTGCATTGAGAGTAGTTTGGAATAGATATCAGGGTGAAGAGGGCTGGTCATCACCATCATAAAGACACACACAGAGTGGCCATTCTGCAATTAGACCGTGCCCACCTGTAGAGTTAAACCTAGGGGGCAATCAGGCTGAGTTGTCGGTTAGCCTGTGTCTCTTGTTTACAGAGAAGAGAGAATGAAGGAGGTCAGTTCTCCCCTGGGCAAGCAGGGAAATAAGATATCATTTTGAATGTCAGCTCTTTTGCAGCTTAACTATTGAGCATTTTCTATGTGTCTTGCACCCAAGAGTTATGCTTTACATCATAAGTAATTTTATTGTCGAGAACAAACAGAGCCAACCTAGACCCCCAGTTGGTGAGAGCTGATTTGTGAAGAAAACTGAATCTAGGCGTTGAAAGTTAAGTAAAATTTAATAAGGTAGTGGAGAGATAAAGAAATAATCCACGTGGAGGAAGTACATGTCGTGAGAATGAGGTTCAAGTGAGTATCTCAGGTGTAGGAGGGAGCCCATAGACTAGTCTGCCTAAGCAAAGGGTGTTGTAGGAAGTATATGTGGATGAAGGGATAGAAATCATATCATGAAACTTCATAGTTTGAACTGAGTTTAAATTTAACACATTTTGTTCTAACACCCTGGCAGATCTGGTGCCTATTTTTATTTGATGATTAAACACTCACATACTATTTATTTCCTAAGCATTTAACAAATATTAAGTCATTTACACCTCATAACAACCCTATAAGGGCTTTCATAATCCCCATTTCACTAGTGAGGGAACTGAAATACAGAGAGACCAAGTAATCAGCCTTACACCACATGCTGCCTTGCAAACTAGACGGTGAACCTGGTCCCCACGGTTTCCTTTACTTGCTGGCTGGTATTTGAAATCCTTCCACTTGTGGTCAATACTTCTAGTTTGAGAGTGACTCCCCAAGAGGGTTGTAAATTCCACTAGGTAAAGTGGTAGCACTCTAGATCCTTCAGTGTCGTGGGTTTCGGCAGAGGAAGGCACAGGGGAACACTGAAAGGGTTGTGGGCAGAGGTGGGGGTCAAGGACAGAGGGATGAAAATGGGCAGATCTAGAGTGAGATGGACTTAGCTCACTACATAGCCTTGCTGGGCACTGACTGGGGTGCAAGAAATCAGAAATGATGGTAAACTTTGAATCACAGGAGAGGCCTAATGAAAGTGACAGTTCAGGAAAATCAGTGAATTTGTACATTTCATGAAGAAAGAAGGCTTTAGGTATAGTAGACTTGAATTAGCCAAGATTAAGGCAGCATTCTGCATGAGAATCAAGCCAAGGTAACTGGAAACCATCGGAAGTGATTTACTGCCTAATATAGGAGTTAATCTAACTTGAACTAGTTCTACACCAAGAAAAACAATACTGAATCAATACCCCTTGAACAAGAATGTGTTAGTCTTCTCTTATGTAGACTTTCTGGCTTGATTCTACTGTCTTCACCATGGAAATAGACAGGATTGCTCCTTGACAGAATTCTATAATTCCCTCTAGGTTGATGGCTGACTTTTCAAATCACACTGTAAACAGGTGGTGGTTATTTCAAACTTGTTTTAAAAGCTTCCTAACTAGCTTAGAGTAACACTTAATTCTAATACATTATTATTCAACATTTAGTAAATTCATGGGACCATTTAAAATGCTCCAATTCATTTGGAAAGCCTGAGGGTCTTTTTCTGCCTGTTTTCAATTACTTCTTAATATTTACCCTTCTATTTTTTCCTCTTCTATGCCCTGTTGTCCACCAAAGCTCCCTTTTACAGATCCTAAATATTGAAAATTCTTTCCTTGTTGGTCTTAGGACCTTTCCAAACAGCGCAGCTGCCCCAAATGAAGGGAGACGTTGGCTTTTATGTTTCCAAAGTACCTTCTAGATGTTAGGTAGTGCTCCTGGCATTAGTCTATGTGTAACATTAAAAAAAAAAAATCAGAGATAAAGCTTGTTATTCCATGTAGGTTTCTTGCTTGACTTCTCAGCTGCAAATCCTGTTCTAAAATGGACTCCTGAATTTTCAGGCTCTCTTCTCTTTAGCATCAATACTACAAAAAGTCATGTTGCATGCACATAAGGCTCTGTGCCTCCTCACTCATGCCCCAGTGTTACGTTTGCAGACTCAGTTTCTCATAATGTTGTGAATTGATCCTTCCCCTGGACAGAGAATCACTTCTGTGGGGGAAAGGTCATGCATCATTTTCTGCCTGCCCACTTCTCCCAAGCTCGCCCCAGTAATGCCACCTTGGCTGAGGGATGGAAGCAGAAAAACAAGGCTGAGAAACCCTCATTCCCTGTACACAAGCTGCCTAAAGCCTACAATGGAGGAGCCCATGAAATTTCTGCAGCACAGAGTGCTTCTTAACACAAAGGGCCAGTTGACTGCAGATCATGTTTCCCCAGGAATTCTGCAGAGGGAGACCAAGCTAATAATTGCCAGGGGCATCTTTGTGCAGATGGTTATATGCACAAACTGTTTTGCTGGAATCCTGTTTTTAAATTGGTTAAAAATCAGTTGGCTAACCATTTCATCAGAACTGAAAGTTACCAGAAATCTGGTTGAACAGAAATTTCCATATTGAAGCTGAGAGGGTACATATCCCGAATAGACTTAATTGGTTTAGTTTGCTCACACATTTGTAATAAATACAAACTAATATCTAAAATTTAGCTTTGGTTTCTAGAAGTCATCAAATGGATGGTAAAGCTATATCCCAAGCTAGAGAAGATTTGCCATGTTTGGTACACTAAACTTTTTATTATGAGTTGTATTTGTTAGAATACCATGAGCATTAGTTCTACCCAATGATGCCAAGAATCTTCCCTTAACAGATACTTTGCTTCTTATATAGAATTATGTCTTCAAACAAATAAAACCTTTGTGATTTTTTAAAGTTTACATCTAGAATGCCTGCTTTGGGGGACAAGGTTTTGAAAGACTCTTTTATTTCATTTAATCTTTGGTGATATAGCTGAGGTTTGAAGTACAGCTGACTTTACAAAACGACACTCTCAAAGTTAAACTCTCTCCATGGGACCCCTAAAACTTGAAACTTTAATTTCCTAGAACAATAACAGTTCCAAGAGGTATTATATCTTATGCCCAGAAAAGGGGCCCCACATCACAAAAAGGTCAGTTTCCCCTGGAGCCAAAGCCTTTAGCATGTTCTGTATTCTGTGACTCTCAGATAGACCGAATTTTCCTGGAATCCTTTTACCATGGGACTTCTTGAAGGATCACTATCCCAGGAAACACTCTTTGGCAAATGTTGACTTCATGTGAATTCTTTCTTCATAAGATGAAAAGTGGTACATGAAGAAAGGGGTCAGAGAAAGCCATTCAGGGTGTCAGAGAAATGCATTAGAAAAGGTTTGTGAAGAGCTTGGGTAACTAACTTCTCCTGTTTTATATTTTTACGCAAAACCAGTTCTGTACTCAGGCCCAAAGAGTTATCCACAAAAGCTACCTCTTACCATCAGAGCTCGTCCAAACCAGAACTGTGGGTGTTCTTTACAGAGCTTCTTTCCGATTTGTTGTAGAGGAAGCAATGGGATGTGGGCCAGATTCCATTTCCCCGCACTCACAAGCTATTTTCCCTAAGGCCCGCAAGAGCAGCTCATGAATAGCTGGGAGCCAAATTTGGCCCATTTAAAATATCATTGCATTGTCCACTATAATGATAGTAATAACCTTGTAATGAGTGTGTATAGAGTTAGGCCTGGTATAAAACCCAGGACAAGCCACACTCTGCCTGTGCAAAGTGAATACCAAAGAGGCCTTCCATTCCCCACTGGGGGCAGTCACTGTTGAAAAAGTAGGTGATCACTTTCTTTCTGACATCTGGCCTCTGGCCATGAATATTAAGAGCTGTTATCCTCCGAGTCTACCCATTTTCTTCTCCAAAAGCCTTTAATGCTTACGGTAAGTATTCTACCTTGTAAACCATGTGACCCGAAGTAATGTCAACTGTCCATTCCATAAAGTATTCCTCGAAAAAGGTCACATTCAATACCTAATATCGATGTGAGAGCTTCAGCTACTTCCACTGAATATAGAAATCCATCTACAAATTTCTTTTTCAATATGTAGAGAGATTTGCATTCGCTTGTCTAAACTCTGTCATCTGGCAGTCACACCTCAACAGCTATTTCCTGCAATTTTGAAACTCTCATTTTTTAAAAAAATTGGCAAGCAGACAACTTATTGATCATCTTCATTTTGTAAGGATTAAGATCGGTTTCAAGAAGTTAAACCAACATAAAATAATGTCTAGTAAAAAATTTTGGAGAGAAAGTAAAAAAGGATGGGCAGAGAGAGGAAAGGGACAGAGACATTAAATAACATGAGAGAGACAGAAAGAACAGTTAAGTTTGGAGCAAGAGAAGCTAATACTGAGCTGATGTCTACAAATGACGCTATTCTTTGATACGATAGCTTTTAAAATAATTGCATGAAGTAGTTAAGAGTTGCAGAGCAGCTATGATTAAGTTAATTGGTTCTATTTAAATTTCATAGGCATGGTTACCACCCTGAGTATCTTATAATGCTGTCACTGGGAATGCCATTCTACAATAATGGCGATCCTTTAGCCAGTCACTCAGTAATGCCAGAAAAGAGTTGAGCTATTATAATAAAGGTTAGCCAAACCATTGCATTTGTTTTTCTTTTTAAATTGTTGTTGTCGATATTTGGCTGCAGAATTAAAGTGACTGAAAAGAGATGTGACAGATACAAAATCAATCACTTAGATATTTCCTTATGTCTCCAACTTTGTTTAGGAATGCCTTGCTTGTTCAGAAAAAGCAGGAGTTGGGATATTTGCAAAGTGACTTTTCAAATGCATGGTCCACGAAAGCCCTCAATTTGTGAAACCTTCTCACCCACTCAGGCCCATGAGAAAGAGGTGCACATCAGATCCCAGATTTTGGACAGTCTGCAAAAGCCTAGATCTTAAGGTCATGGAAAAATCACTAATGATCCTGAAAATGATGTGACTTCACAAGTTTAAACATGTCTCATGTTCCTTCCTAATTTTTGCTGGGTGCTTCAGCCCTGTCAGCAGGCAGTAGTTTGCCCTGGTGGACTGAGTTCATACCATCCTGCTTTGTGATTATTTGGGTTACAAAGGAGAGGGAGGCTGAGTCATACTGCAAAGGGACAGTGTATGATGCACATTTTCTCCTCATTCATTGCCTTGCTGATCCACAGCATTATTTCCGCTGGGAGCTGCAATATGTGACCAGTTAGTCAATGGAAATCTGCTCTGGACTCATTGGTGGTACGTTGTAGCTGAAGTCCAGCCTGAGAATAAGAATATTGCACAACGTTAACACTAGGACACACCTGAGTGAAGGAGAAGCTCTAAAGTAATGCATTCCATAGCTCCAAACTCTTTATTTATTCAGAAGCTTTGCAGTGTCTCAAACGGAAAATAAATGGAGTGAATGGATACAAATCAAAAAGATTTTTGGAGGACTGATTTTTCACCTTTTACCCAAGGAAGGGACAGTACGAAGATGCCTCTCAGTATTTTTCTAACACAGCATGCTGAATTCCGGTGCTTTTGAGGCTCTTATTTGTCCTCCTGGATGCTTTAGGAAGTTAGTTACCTCTTTCAGCTCACCTAGAGTTGATCTCATTAATAAAAGAATGACTTTACAGAAAAGAGTTTCTAAAATTATACTCAAACTCAGAATTGCAAGAGTTGGCTTTTCAGCCAGAAGATAAATTTCTTAAGCATTGAACTTTCTTTATCAAGCATCACACCTGACATTCTCTCATAAATTTTACATATATTTTAACTTACTTTAATATTGTGTGGGCTTAGTTTATAATATTCTCATGCAGTTACTAAAATTGAGTCTTCTCAGTCTTACATTACTTGTCAGAATGCTTAACCCTCCCAAAATATCACTCGACTTAAAATAACATCAGCTAAGTTTTCTTTTGAGTTTGTTTGTTGATTTATTTATTTATTTGCTTACTTATCATGTGCTTTATGTGTGCTGGAACCAGCCATGCAGTAGTTACACTGCTTTTATCAGAGCGCAAAAATATTTAGACAAGGTTGCCATTGGAAATGTGTTTTAAAGACGTTATGTGTCACATTCCCGGGTATAATCAACTTCATAATCTGGTCAGGCAGATCAGTTTCAAAAGGTTTCAGAAGGCAGCAGAATGCATTGCTTGTAGGGGTCACAGACATTCAAGTCAGGGCAGAACCGTCACAGACGTGACTTTGTGAAGACAGGAAGAGCAGTGTGATTGGAGAGACCAGTCTTCAACTACTGCATATTCTAGGGGCCCCCTCTACTTAGCGTCACAACACAGGCATCAGCCACAGCACTAAATTTGCACAAACACCTGGCTCAGCTGTTAGGACTGACCTGGCAGGTCAGTCGCCTCAAACACATGATCAATTCAGTGAGAAACCATGAACTTGAGTGTTGGGCTAAATCAGCCAGCCTCCTCAATCCAAATTGCAGGTTTGTTCAGAAGAACAAAAGGCAGAAGCTAAGATGTTTGTACAGTGATTCTGTTTAAAGGATGTATAATGGGTCCTACAATGAGTTGATGTGGTTAGTTTGGTGCTTATAAATCAACAGATCTCAAGAGAATTAAGGTATAATACCAGCATGTTGAGAAGATTACCTCACAATGGGTTCAAAATCTGTAGTCCATATGCCTGTGACCTCATTAAAAACAATTTTAATAACAACACTACTGAGCATTAAGTGTGTATCAGGCATGGCTGTAAGGGCTTGACATTAATGATTTCATTCCATTCTCATGACAACATACCAGATGGGGTTGGCATTAGGGAGAGGTGAGTGCACAAAATCTAAGTGATACCATAAAACTCAGTAATCAAGGTAAATATTTTAATAAAATATTTTTAAAAATCAAAATTAATGCAAAAAATCCATGATAAAAAGTATCAGAATTTTAAAGACAGGCTACTATTTGTTATTTTATGCCCCTGCTTATTGTGTGATGGGGACAGTAATTTCCAATCAGCCCAAGGTTCTGGGGCCATGAAGCCAATGTGTCCTCCCCTGGATAGGTTTATGAGGGTTGATAACAATGGACTAAGAGACTGGATGATGTGGAGCTTTAAATATCATCATGCATTTTTCTCTTTTTTTAAAAATTGAAGTATAGTTGATGTACAATAGTATATAAGTTACAGGTGTACAACATAGTGATTCACAAATTTTAAATGTAATATTCTATTAATAGTTACCACAAAATACTGGCTATATTTCCTGTGTTGTAACTTAGTTATTTTATACAAAATAGTTTGTACCTCTTAACCCCCTACCCCTCCCAATATTGCCCTTGCCAACTCCCTCTCCCCACCAGCAGCCACTGGTTTTTTTTCTCTTTATCTGTGAGTCTGGGTGTTTTTGTTTTGTTTTGTTTTTTTAATATATTCACTAATTTGCTTTATTTTTTAGATTTCATATAAGTGATATAATCCAGTATTTGTCTGTCTTTGTCTGACTTATTTCACTTAGTAAAATATCCTCCAAGTTGACCCATGTTGTTGCAAATGGCAAATTTTCATTTATATGGCTGAGTAGTATTCTGTTTTATATATATATATCACATCTTCTTCATCCACTTTTCTCTTGATGGACATTTAGATTGCTTTCCTATCTTGGCAATTGTAAACAATGCTGTTATGAACATTGGGGTGCACGTATCATTTCAAAATAGTGTTTTTTTCATATGTATGCCCACGAATGGAATTGCTGGGTCGTATGGTAGTTCTGTTTTTAGTTTCTTGGGGAACCTCCATATTCTTTTCCACTGTGGCTGCACCAATTTACATTCCCATCAACAGTGTTTGAGGATTCCCTTTTCTTCCCATCCTCACCAACATTTGTTATTTGTGCTCATTTTGATGATAGCTATTCTGACACATGTACAGTGATATCTCATTGTGATTTTAGTTTGCATCTGTCTGATGATTAACGATATTGAGCATCTTTTCATATGCCTATTGGCCATCTGCATGTCTTCTTTTGAAAAATGTCTATTTTAGTCTTCTGCCCATTTTTCAATCAGTTTTTTTTTTATGTTGAGCTATTTAAGCTGTTTATATATTTTGGATATTAAACTGTTATTGATCATATAATTTGCAAATATTTTCTTCTATTCAGGAGACTGTCTTTTTATTTTGTCAATGGTTTCCTTTGCTGTGCAAAAGCTTTTAAGCTTAATTAGGCCCCATTTGTTTATTTTCCTTTGCTTTATGAGATAGATCCAAAAAAATCACTACTATTTATGTCAAAGAGTATTCTGCCTATGTTTTCTTCTAAGAATTTTATGGTTTCTGGTTTTACATTTAGGTTTTTAATTCATTTGAATTTATTTTTGTATATATTGTGCAGAAATATTCTAATTTCATTTTTTGCATGTCACTGTCCAGATTCCCCAGCAGCACTTACTGAAGAGACTGTGTTTTCTCCAACATATATTCTTGCCTCTTTTGTCACAGATTAATTGACCATAAGTGTGTGAGTCTATTTCTGGGCTCTCTATTCTGTTCCATTGATTTATGTGTCTATATCACTACCATACTGTTTTGATGACTGTAGCTTTGCAGTATAGCCTGAACCCAGGCAACATGATTCCTCCAGCTCTGTTCTTTTCCAAGATTGCTTTGGCTATTCAGGGTATTTTGTGTTTCCATAAAAAATTAAAAATAATTTGTTCTAGTTATACATGAAAAATGACCTTGGTATTTTGGTGGGGATTGCATTGAATTGTAGATTGCTTTGGATAGTATAGTTGTTTTGTCAATATTAATTCTTCCAGTCCATGAACACAGTATATCTTTCCATATGTTTATGTCCTCTTCAATTTCTTTCATTAGTGTCTTATATTTTTTGGAGTACAGGTCTTTTACCTCCTTAGGTAGGTTTATTCCTGGATATTTTATTATTTTTGATGCAACATAAAGGGGAGTGTTTCCTTAATTTCTCTTTTCTGATAGTTCATTGTTGGTATTAGGAATGCAACAGATTTCTGTATATTAATTTTGCATCCTGAAACTTCACTGAATTCATTGATGAGAATATTGTCATGTGTTTTTTATAAAAAAAGTGTGGAACTTTTATTTACTGTTTCTTTTCTCCACTTAGTTCAAAATATGGGAGGATAGTTTACAGTATATATAGTAGCACATGGTTTTGTTTTGTGTTTCAGGCTAGAATATGACAGCTGCCACATTGGAGATAGATGTCTGTCTTCTCTTTTTAAAATGAAGACTCTGGGGTTCCAGAGAGGTTAAGAAAGTTGTCCAGGCTTACACAGCAAAGGAGTGGCAGAGCCCAGTTTTGAACCCAAGCAGTTTAACTCCTAGGTCCACCCTCCTAATCACTGCTCTCTTGGAAATCACAACAATTAACCAGAAAATCTGAGTATCCAGCACACTTTCCTCTCTGGGTACTCCAATTATTAGTATGATGTTGCTCAACTATATCTAAACATTAAAAATTTTTAATACAAATGGTTCTAAAAAAGAAATCATTGATTTACATGCAGCTGTCCAGTTATCCCAATACCATTTGCTGAAGAGACTATCTTTACTCCATTGTATGTTCTTGCCTCTTTTGTCAAAGGTTAATTGACCAAAAGTTTGTGGGTTTATTTCTGGGCTCTCTATTCTGTTCTGTTGATTCATGTGTCTGTTTTTGTAGCAATACCATGCTGTTTTGATTCCTGTAGCTCTATAGTATTGTCTGACGTCTGGGAGGGTTATTCCTCCAGTTTCATTCTTTTTCTTCAGTATTGCTTTGGCAATTATGAGTCTTTTGTGAAGTTAGAATACTCCCTCACACCATACACAAAAATAAACTCAAAGTGGCTTAAAGATTTATGTGTGTGTGTGTGTGTGTGTGTGTGTGTGTATGAAATCAGACCTTTCATAAACAATGTCCTACACATCTACCAATATTACTGTGAGATATTAATACATGAACGACAAATGCGGACCATGAATAATCTGACTATTCCAATGCCAAAGGGGCATTAGGAAGCACTAATAGTTTCTGAACATTTTGCCATAGATCACATTGCCTTGGTCAGACACAGCTCTCTTCACAGGTTGTGATACAAGAGACTCAAACATTAAGCCATCATGTTGAAATAGTATTTTGCTTATTTTAAAAGCTGACAAAAGCATGCATCTGGACATGAAGATTTCTTTGGCTCTGCCAAAAGACTCATTTATTTTGCTTCTGCAAGCTTGGTCTCCTTGAGACCTGGGGGAAATGGTTTCCTTTGAGCCATAAACTTATTGGTGAAAGAGTTTCTCCTACTTTGTCTTAGTGAGTGGGAAGATTCTGAACTAAAGATAATATTGATGATATATTAGTGATGATGATGAGGAGGACTGTGATGCTATTGTACCTCTGAGAAATTTCAAGCATCATTCACAACATTGAGGAATGTCATGCCAGTAGCTTTGGGGATTTGTTTGAAGCCTCCCTAAACTACACTGCAAATCACTAAACAAGGACTTTAAGCACTTGCCTTCTTTTTTATCTCTATTTTTATGTTGATGCTTTGTGTTTAACACTACAGATTTATTCTCTCTACAGCTACTGTCATTAATTGGTTGGTTTGTCTATTCATTCACACATCTAACAAAATTAAACCTTGTATATTCCATACACTCTACTAGGTGCTGAAGAAACAAAGTTGAAAAGATATGGTCCCTGCCCTCAGGAAGTTTATAATTTAGTTGGTAAATCCACACATCCACAAGTATTTGTAATGACAATAATGTGTGTATGCACAAAATGCAGTGGGGTTATGTCATAGTTGAAGATAAGTCTGCTGGGAACATAAGGGAAGGCTTCCAGGAGACTACATTTACACTCAGGCTTGAAAGAATAAATAGAAGTTTTCTCACCAAGTAATGGGTAGCCTTTTAGACAAATGCAAAAATACAAAAGCCAAAGAAGACATGGCATGTTTCTAGAATGAATACTTCAGTGTTGCTGGCTCATTTAGGGAAAGATCTAGAAAGGAGATGGCAAAGTTACACAGAAACTAGACCCTGTTAGGTATGCAAGGTTGCCATTCAAAGGAGATTAGCTTTAATTCTGAAGGAAGTGGAAGCAGTTGAAGAGTTTTTCCAGGATGGTAATATGATCAGATCTCAGTGGTGAAATACCATTTAGATGCTATAGAGAGCATAAATTAGAGGGACAGAGGGATAAATGCAAGCATTGATGTTCTAGCATTCCTTTTCTTTTTTCCAGGACTTTAACCTTCCTTAAGATAAAGTTTTGTAATTAATGAATGTGGATTTGGGTGTTTCAAAACTGATACATTTGCTATAATCTGATGTACTTAGACACCTGCTTGGAAATCAAGTCTCTGATAATCTTACAAATATTTGCAAATTATAATCTATCTTGAAATAGGCAGATCAGTTCGGTGGAATAAAGCTCATTTTGGTGTTTTGGAGGTATCAATAAAATATGATCATGCTGCCAAAAGACCAGCCATGTGCATTTGTGGCCGCAGAGAAGGGTCTACATCCATCTTGCTGCAAATACGGGCATCTTCTAGTGTCTTCATAATTTTATTAGGACCCCCATTAGCATGCGTATATTCAAAGAGAAGCTTATTTTTAGGCAGAAGCATTCAATGGGCAGTAACTAACCCTTGATCTTTCTCTAACCAGCAATTAGTCCTGTTTGCTGACTACCTGAACCATCTCATAGCATTTTGGCACAATGCTGGTCATTTTCAACATACTTACTATCATAGCTTCAAAGCATGATTTCTCCTGATTAACATACAGTGTCATTAAATAGCACAGCAAAGACAATTTATTTCTACTGTGGTCATTACAGAATTTTACTCAAAAGAAAAATCTCTTCTCTTTTCAGGGCAATGCTATTCTAGGAGCCTGTGCCGGAATAAAATCCTAATGCAAAGCCTGTCTTAAAATGCTGAACCCAGAAGAATTTGGCATAAATAAGACATGGAGTTAGCTGACATGAGATATTGCATTTATTCCATTGTTGGCGAGGACAAAACTGGGCCGCTATTGTCACAGGTGAAAAGTGTTTTCAAAAGTCTGCTCTGGTGCTTGTTAGATAAGGGGCTGCCTTAGTCTGAATAACCCGAACAAGATTTATACACATCACTGAAATGGACTCGTGTTTACAGTATGTCCTTGCTCACCAGGATTAACAGTGCAAGGACAGCGTGAGAGACATCAAGCGAGGAAACCTCAAACAACCTTCGAGGCTGCTTAGAAAAAAAAATAAAAACAGATTTTCTGAATCTCCTCTTTGACTTGTGGCAGGCAGCAAGCTCACCCTGGTGCCTAGAATAGACCCCAATCTGCTGTTACGACCTGAGTAGAGAACTTATTTCAGCTGGGGGAACTTTCTAACTAAAAATGGTTAAACTATATTAAATAAACCAGAGTTCTGCTGCCATGTTCTCTAGAAAGAACAAAATGCTTTGCAAAATATCATCACAGAAGTGAATGATGGCCGTTAGTGTGGAGTTTTAAAAATGTGCTAACGTACCACAATCGCAATGAAAGAAAGCCTTTATGGAAAGCTGGGATTCATACCCGCTTAGTGTATGTTTTCACTGCACATGGGGATCCTCTCTTGTATGCTCTCACTCAGGGACAGTTCAGCCCTTGCCTGTGCTCCTAGGGACTGAGCTATTTTCAAGTCCCTTAATGATCTATGCAGAAATTATATCTACTTCCAAACCATCAAATGTAGCGCGTGGGTGCAATGGCAGCCTTCCAGCGAGCTGAAAAGCTCTCATGACTTGGCATACAGTCTTTCCCTGGGCCCTTCACTAATGGCATTTCACTTAATACAATATGCCCCTAACTGAGTTTTAGTGATTTCAAATGAATTTAGTCTCCTTATCAATATCCTCTATTTGGTGGTATGCTTGCTCTGTGTGCTGTGCCAATAAATCCAGCCCAAGTGCTGCCTCCTTCCCTCTCAGTTGTCTGGCCTTTCTCCTATGAAAGCAAACACCAGGCAGCAGAAAAAGGAGGCTCCCCCAAAACTTGTCTGTATCATAAATGTAAATATCAATAACTTCGGAAAGTTGATAAGGGCCTGCTCTCCATACATTTGGGCATGTTGTTGGCTGTTTTATGAGTGAGACGCAGGGATAGTAGGAGGCCCAAATAGCTTGCTCGTAGTCCTCAAAGGACATGCCAAAATTTGAATTCAGAAAAATTGTTGACCTGTCCAGAAACAGAACTCAGTGAGTCCCATCATCACAGGGTGAGGTCACACAATCCCAGAAGGAAAGACTGTAAGTCTTGCCAGGGAATATCTGGATTCTCCATGATCTGTGCATAGAAATCAGAATCAGACTGCAATTGATAAACTGTTATAGTATTTTCCAAATAGGAGGTCTCTGAGGAAACCTTTTCTGCTCTGTTTTTTGTTTTGTCTTGCTTCAATTGTTTTTATTTTTTTAGTATGCTTTCCTCTCTTCTTTTTTTAAATAAACTTTTTTATTTCGAGATGACTGTAGATTCACATGTAGCTATAAGAAATCATGTGACAAGATCATGTGTACTCCTTAACCAGATTTCTCCAATGGTAATGTTGTGCAAAGCTATAGCATAATATGATAACCAGAATACTGACACTGATTTAGTAAAGACATAGATGTTTCCATCAACACAAGGATCCCTCAGATGGCCCTGTTATAGCCATGCCCACTTACTTTCCATCCCTACCCCTCCTTAGCACCTGGAAATCACTAATCTTTTTTCCATTTCTTTGATCCTGTGATTTAAAGTATGTTATATGTGTGGAATCATGGGGTCGGGTTTTTTCTTTCAGAATAATTCTCTGGAGATTCATCCAGGTACATATCATCGGTTTGTTCTTTTCCATTGTTGAGTCATATTCCTTGGTATGGCTGTACCACAATTTATTTAACCATTCACCTGATGAAGAATATTAAGGTTGTGTCCAGTTTGGGGCTATTACAAATAATATTACTATAAACATTTCTGTACAAATTTCTCTGTGAATATAAGTTTCTCTGGGATAAATTTCCAGAAGTGTACTATAACTGGGTCATATGGTAGATACTTCGTTTTTTAAGAAACTGCCAAAATATTTTTTATTGTGTCTGTAGCATTGTTCATCCCTACCAGTAGTGTGTGAGTGAGCCAGTTTCTCCACATCCTTTCCAGCATTTGATGTTGTCACTATTTTTGGTTTGAGCTACTCTGGGACTCATATAGCAATGTCTTGTTGTGCTTTACTTTGCATTTCCCTAATGGCTAATGATGTTGAACAACTTTTTGTGTGTTTGTTTGTCATCTGTGTATTCTTTTCTTCTGTTTTTCTTATTTCCTAATAGAATTTTTTAATGTTGAATTTTGAGAGTTCTCTAAATATTCTAGCTTTTAGTCCTTTGTCAGATAGGTGGTTTGCAGATTTTCTCCTTGTTTAAAATGTCTTTCAGAGAAGAAACATTTTTGTTTTTTAAACTCTAATTATATGATTTTTGCTTATGTGGTTAATGATTTTCAGATCAAGTCACAAAAAAAACTCTTATTCCTAGATTCTGAAGATTTTCTGCCAATGTTTTTATGTAAAATTTTGTGAACCATTTTCAGTTATTTTTTACATTAGCTATGAGAATTAGGTTAAGGCTCACTCCTTTGACAATGATGGTTCGATTGCCTCAGCACCATTTGTTGAAAAGGCTGTCTTGCTTCTGCTGAAGGCTTTTGCACCTTTGTGAAAAATCAGTTGGGACTTCCAGTTGCCACATATCATATAAGGAACTTAGAAGTCACTACTTTGTCCTAACAAATCTGAACAAACTGCAAATCAGTAACTCTCTCAGATCCATCAGAAAAGTGAGATTTCTGCCCCCTCCCCCTCCTAAATTGGAGAGACAGAAAGCAGATACAGAGAATCACAACTTAGCAGAGCAGAAACTCATGCGCAGAACCCTCTGTGGGAGCCAGTGCCAGTGTTAGACAAGGAGAACTGTAACCGACGATTTTCTGGAAGCTCCACACATTTGTGAGTTTTACCTCCAAGACCTCTACTAGTTCCTTGCAGTAAATATCAAGGGAAAACTCTCTAAAGTTTCTAGAAGGAATAGAGGAAAAGGAACCATTTTGAAATACACCAGAGCAGTCTGTTCTTTTTAGCATAGCCTGCCCTCAGGAGAAACTATTTTACCAAATACTGTTGGGGTTTTATCTGAGCCTGCCTAACCAGGGGAAAGAGAAATACCCAGCTCAGGCTAGCTCTATTTTCCCTTCCTGTAGAAGGGAAATATCTAATTCTGCCTGCTCTAGCCGTACTGTACCATGTAAGGAGGGGAAAAATTAGAAAAGCGCTGGTGAAATTCACAGTCCAAGGCATAGGCTTACAAAAAAGCGATACCTAATCATAGGCCAATAGAACACTCCCCCTACCCACCTTACCACTGTATTACTAATGTCTCTTTTACCCAGTGCATCATATCCATCTTTCAATAAAAAAAAATTACAAGACATGCTAAAAGGCAAAAAAACAGTTTGAGGAGACCGAATGAGCATCAGAACCAAAGTCAGATATGGCAGAAATGTTGGAATTTTCAGACTGGAAATTTTAAAAATCTGTAATGAATACACTAAGGACTTTAATAAGAAAAGTAGACAACCATGTAAGACAGACAGACAATATAAACAGAGAGGTGAGAATTCTAAGAGAGAATCAAAAAGAAATGCTAGAGATAAGAAAACACTATAAAAGAAATGAAGAATGCTTTTGATGAGCTCATTAGCAGACCAGACATGGCTGAGGAAAGAATCTGAGCTTGACGATATGACAATAGAAACTTCCAGATGGTGGGAAAAAATGGTGAGGTAGTAGAACCTGTCTTCCCCATCACACCACAAAGGTCAATGACTGAACAGCTATCCATGAACAAAAACAGCTCTGCTCTGGAGGCCACTTAGGAAGTTTCAGCAATACCATGGAACAAAAAAACTAAGAATAATCACAAAATGCAGTAATACTGTAATGTGACGATGTGTTAACTACTTAACTCTAGTATAAAGTTTAAAGGACAAAACTATTGAAAATAGCTCTAGCTTCAGCAATTTGTTAATGGATACACAATATAAAAAGATGTAACTGGTGACATAAAAAACATAAAAGGGGTGAGTAAAAGGACAGAGTTTTTATGTGATTCAAGTTAAGTTGTTATCAGTGTAACATAGATGTTACAAATCTAAGACGTTTTATGTAAGCCTCATGGGAACCACAAAGCAAAAATCTACAATAGATACACAAAAGAAAAGCAGAAAGGAATCAAAGCATACTGTTATGGAAAATCATTAATTTATAAAGGGAGACAGCAAGAAAGGAAGAAGAGAAAAATGGAACTGCAAAATATCCAGAAAACAATTGATAAAATGGCATTAGTAACTCTTAACCTAGCCATAATTACTCAATGTTAACAGATTGAACTTTCCAATCAAAAGGTATAGAGTGACCGGATGGATTTAAAAAAAAGAAGACTTAACTATATGCAGCCTACAAGAGACTCACTTTAGCTTTCAGGACACACAAAGGCTCAAAATGAAGAGATGGCAAAAGATACTCCATGCAAGTAGAAACCAAAAGAGAGCAGAGATAAAACTACACTAAGATAGACAAAATAGACTCTAAGCCAAACATGGTAACCAGAGACAAAGATGGTTCATTATACAAAAACTGGGTCAATTCATTAAGAAGATATAACAAATGTAAATATATATTCACCCTACACTGGAATATCTGAAAATATTTAGCAAATACTAATAGATCTGAAAGGAGAAATAGACAGCAATATAATAATAGTATGGAAGAGTTTAATACCTCACTTTCAACAATGGATAGATCACCCAGAGAAAAAATCAACGAGGAGACACTGGATTTGAACCATACTTTGGACCAAATGGAACTAAGAGACATACACAGAGCATTCCATCCAACAAGAGCAGAATATGCATTCTTCTCAAGTACACGTGAAATATTCTCAAGGATGTCTATGGTGGGGGGCTGGGGGGCTGCTGCTTATGCATGTGTGGAGTTGGGGGTATATCGGAACTCTCTATCTTTGCTCAGTTTTTCTGTAAACCTAAAACTACCCTAGAAAATAAAGTTTATTAATTTGGAAAATAAACCTAGAAAAATTATTTGGGTATATTTGTGTGGGTCTATTTCTTGGTTATCTGTTGTGGTCCATTGATCTATGTGTCTAACCTTCTGTCAATACCGTAAGTCTTGAATACTGTAACCATATAATTAATAAATCTTGAAATCAGGCAGAGTAATTTCTTCCACTGTATTTTTCTCTTTAAAAAATTGTTTTAGCTGTTCTAGCTGTGTAACTTTCCTCTGGCCTCTGTGGTTTCTGACAGTAAATTCTGTCACATGAATATATATCCCTATGTAAGTAAGGTGTCATTTTTCTCTTGATATTTTCAAGATTTTTCCTGTCTTTAGTTTTTGGAAGAAGACAGTTTTCCTGTCTTTTGTTTTCATTATCATGTGTTTTGATGTGCATTCCCTTGGGTTTATTCTTTGTGGGATTTGCTTTGTTTTTTGAATCTGCTGTTGTACATCTTTTGCCAAATTTGTGAAATCTTTAGTTTTTATTTCTTTGAGAAGTTTTTAGCTCTCTCCTCTCCAACTGGAAACCTGATGACATGACCGTTAAGATATTATGTCATATCTTAGCCGCAGGTTCCTGAAGTTCTATTTATTTTAAAATTTCTGTTTACTTTTTCTCTGCTCAGATTGGGTAATTTGTATTGTTTTATTTTTAAGTTCAGCAATTCTCTACCCTGTTTCTTCCATTCTGTTGTTGAGTCCATCATTGAGTTTTTTATTTCAGTTATCATATTTTTTTGTTTTAAAATTTCCATCTGATTCCATATGATATATCTTTTATATTTGGCCAAGACTTTTTATTTGCTGTGTCTTTGTATTTTCATTGTCTCATTCTCATTTGTGTTTATAATTGCCCATTGAAACATTTTTATGATGAAAAATCATCATAAAAATATTTTTGGTTAAATAATTTGTCAAATAATTCTAAAATATTTATCATCTCCGTGTTGGCATCTATTCATTGTCTTTTTTTAAATTCAACTTGGTATCTTCTAGGTCCTTGATATGAAGAGTGATTTTCAATTGAATCTTTGACATTGTAGTTATTATATTCTGAAAGTCTACATTTTATTTAAATCTTCTCTTTTAACTGACTTCCTCTGGCACTGCTCCAGCACAGGAATGAGAGTGTCACCTCATTACTGTTAGGTGTGGATAGAAATTCAGATTCACTGCTCACCTTTCTTCGACACCCAAGGTGGGCCGTACCCCTCATTACTGCTGGGTGTGGGTAGGAGTTCTGGCTCTCCTTAGGCCACCACTGATACCTTCCTGGCTAGGAGGGGTTGGAGTGCCTCATTACTGCCTCCCACATGGGTTCCACTGACACAGAGCAGGTAGTGGGGGCAGGGAACTCATTTTGCTGGATGAAAGTCATAACTTTCCACTGTTGTCTGCTCTGACACCTCTTCATGGGGGAAATGAGGAGTCATGGGAAGTCTCCTTATTTTCAACGAGGTATGGAATTCTACACCATGTGGTCTCCACTGATATCACTTTAGTGGAGGGTTATAACTACCCAAAAGGAAGTGGAGTCTGAGCTCCCAACTTGGCTATTGCTGACACAGGTGGGGTGAGGCCATGGCTTACTCTGTCTCCCTTCTTCTCTAAGAGTCTTTTAATGTTTGCTTTATATGTATTATCCTGGGTTGAATTGTATTTAGTGGAAAGAATAGGGGAAAATGTGTCTTCTTTCCTGAAGCTGAGGTCCTACTAGATGCCGCTTTAATATCATCCCAGTGTCTAGACTTAAGCGTGACTTCCCACAGTCGTGAACTAAAGCCTATTTCCAAAATAGTGTATCTCCCTCTCAGGCTCTCAAATGACACCTGAATCTTCCAAACATTGAATTAATTTTTCTTTCCTTTTCTGTCATGCAAATGATGCATCAGCTACTTTGGAAAAGGTAAGAGTTCATCCTCTTATGCAAGGACTATTCAATTAATCATCTAATTCGCTCTTTAGACCTTGGGGCAAAGGAATCATAAAATCTGAGTTTAGGTTATGGGAAAAGGACTAGGGGTCTTCATGGGAAAAACCATAATGGCAAGTTCTAGGGCACTTGGGACAAACACAAGGACACTGGGCAGCTGGGAGGTGTTGTGCAAAGATTGGTGGGGGAATCGCATAGGGGTGTCTGTGTTGACTATCCTCAGGTGGGCCCTTCATGCTACTGCATTCACTTAGACCATTGATTTTTCTGCTCTCTAGATGACTATTTCAGACCTGTCTCTGTGTAAATCTGTACCAGCTCTCTCCCATCTTCACTGATAACCCACTATATATCCAGTTTCACTGAGAAATTGTAAGAGAATGTCCACAAGTTTCACAGCACACCTGCCTGTCTACTTGGTGAATAAATAAATGATCATTATACAGAGTGAACACTACATGAAGGGCAGAAACAACAAACCAGAATTATTACAGGATATACCTGGAGCTTCCATAGCCTCGCCCAGCTCTGCTAAACAGTTTTGACCTAGAAGATCCAAGTGTGGACTGGCCTAACAAGCCATTTTTTAAAAAATACAAAAATTATTGTGCTCAGGGAACCCTAATGAAATGTTAACTTGAGTTTTAAAATATAATTAAAAGCAACTTAGCAATATAAATGTAAGTATTATTTATGCAAATACTTTCCTGGTTTCTTAACTCCCTGCCTTTGGAGGTAGAGTTTGAAATAATGCTAGCTTTACCTTGATATGAAAGGAAGATTACTCAGAAAATTGTATTAAGAAATTCTTTATGTAGTATTTTTTTCTAGTTGGTGAATGTCTTCACCACTTACAAAACATGCTGGAAAGAAAGCATCATTCAAGAAGATTCGCAATTTCAAAAGGAAATTGCCCATAAGAAAATTTGAACAAGTTGTAAAGAATGAAAGTTTTAAAAAAGTAACACTAAAAAAATCACAGATCATTCCATTGAGGTATCATAATCTCAATTTTGGAGACTGGTATTTTCCAAGAAATTTTCAAAAAAAGAGAAACAAAACAAGCTTGATTCACTGCCTACTTTTCTTAATTTACCCGCTTAAACAATCCAAAGCTTCATCAGTTCTCTAGTAATTCCTCTCTCCTGTTTTATTCATTATTATACCATAATATTCACTTTTCCAAGGGTAATTCCATCTTAAAATTACTATTTTGACTTTGAGACCTCAACACTCCACTCAAATATTTATTTTTTTAATATTTTTTACTCCTAAAAATACTGCACCCTTTTCAAAGGTAAAGTCCATTTAAAACGTTTTTTTCTTTAATGAAACATTCATCTGTTCTTTATTTTAAAAAAAAGTTAAAATGAATGCTAGATCTTATTATTTATGAGGATAATTTTCTAATCTGTCAGTTTTATTCTTTGGTTTTATAGCTTTGAAATGGGTATTTTTAATTAAAATACAAGGAGTAGATCAGAGGCCGGTGATAGTTCTAAAGAATCCTTGCTGCTGTGTCTTAAACATTGACCTGCTGAAGACAGAATAGAGACTGAGATGCACAGTACAGTGCATCCTGTACGGGGTACCAGCAGTGTTATCTATAGGAAGAAAAGTGCTTGTCACTAGGGACCTCTTACTTGCTCTATTTAGGTCTCATCATCTACATCCTTTTGGTAGCACTTGAAGATGTTGACCACCTTCTGCTCCTTGATGGTCTCCACCTACCTTGTTGACAGTTCATCCTCTTGGTTCTTTTCTTATCTCTCAGCTTCGTGTGGTCTGCAGCTTGTCTCAGTTCTCTTTTTTTTTTTTTTTTTCATTCAAGGAGAATCTACCCTTGCCCTTGCCATGTCCTCTCTGTTTTAATGATATAAGATAATTTCTTTGGTTATTTGTTTTGAATAGTTAATACATTCTCATGGTTCAAAAATCAGAACAATATCACAAGGATTATACTGACAAGATAGCCTTCCACTTGGTCCTTATTTTCCTTACTACCATATATGACCACCTTGATTAGTTTTGTATGTTTCTAGTGTTTCTTTTTTACATGCAAGTAAATAAAATATATATTCTACTTTTCCAAATGTTTTTACACAAAGCTTAGCATACTTCATGTACCATTCTGCACCATGTGTTTTTTACTTAACTATGTATCTTCTTAATCTTTGCATATCACTACAGGTTTTCAGTAGTTACATAACATTTCATTTTGTTGATGTACCCTAGTTTATCTACCCATCTCCCCTCAGATAAACACTTGATTTGTGCCCAATCTAGTGTTACAAATATCACTGTAATTGATAGCGTATGTCATTTTGGACATGTAGGGGTGTTCCTGGAGGTGGAATGGTTGGGCAATTGGCTCTCTTTTCCTCTCCTATAAGCTCTACCTTATCACTTAATAAAGCTACAGGCTTCAATTTATCTCTAATATCTGGATTCATCCCTTATTTATGTAACACTCTAGACTCTGCCCAAGCTTCTCTCTCAAATCGTCCACTACTTGCTAGGCATTGCCACTTCAGTATTCCATTGGCAATTTAAATTTGCCACTTGTTGTGTTGAATTCATCCTTTTCCTTTTCTTTTTTAGTTATCTAACCTGGTGCTTCCTTAGTTTACCTATGAAGGATTTTTTACATTAAAAAAAAAATCTTTCTTTTAATCCTTCTTCTTCCCAGCCTTTCCTTAAATACAAATGTTTGATCAAATGCCCATTTTCTCTCCAAATATTTATTCATTTTGTTTTCATTCTATTCTGGTACAATATGAAAACTGGGAGGTGGGTCATTTTCTTAGACTCTTTATAATACCCCACCTTTTTCTTTATCTCAGACCTGAGCTAAACAGTAATGGAATAATTTAGGCTGCTGCTTTGAAAGGCAGTATAAACTAAAATGTGATGATTTGACATTTAGTAAACTAGATACCTCTCTTTTACCAGGAGTTTAAAAATGAATATCCATAAAAAACAAATTTCTCCCATAGACGTTACTCAATTAAATGACCAGTACTAAATTAAACTTTCTGCCTTTTCAGTTTGTTTTGGCTTTTGTGCCATCTGTTAACTTGAAAACATACTTAATTAACTTTTGGTCATACATTTAGTGGTCAACACGTAATTTCACTGCTATAAAATGTGATTAAATAAATCACTGTGTGGAATTAACTGGATGATTCAAACTACAGAGCTGCCAGTTACATTTGTTTTCATTGGGAATGTTATACCTTCAAGGAAACCAATAGTTCTGGCCACAGTGTTGGGTTTTGTCTATTTTATTCTGTTTTACTTATTTAGTTCCAAAGAAGCAAGCTTGACTTTTTAAAAAAATTCTATTAACTTTTGACAAAGCTAACTTACTTTTTTTTTTTTATTTCTTGTTTTTTTTTTTTTTTTTATGTAGGCAGAGCCTTTGTCCGACATCAGAGGATAGCTAAGGCTTACTGGAGAAAGATATCATCAGAATGGTCTTGCCTAATTTTATCAGTTTGGGACATTCCCCCCAGATCTGTCACTTTGTAGAAGTCTTATTTGTCACAATTATCCTTCATCACTTGCTCTTGCAGAGTTGATTTAAAAAGCACATCTAGAGGTAAAATATAAGTGTCCAGTAACAGAGTAGCTTATTTTCAAATAAACCTTTCTGTGATATACTGATCTCTAGAAGAGAACGTGAAAAGAACACATGTATTGATCAGAGATAACTGAAGAAGGTTAGACAGTGTTGAGGAATACACTAGTTAGTTTGTAGCTATCTGAGATAGCAGTAGCCAACTAAATTTGAATTTTGAGAACAGAGAGCAACTCCAGTGAAAGAGCTATTTTTTTTAATGTAATGAATGTTGACTTGTGATTCTATAATGGATAATTCTGATTATAATAAGACCTCCTCAGGGAACAGGTATGACAGCAATATGTTTATCAGCAACTTACTCTTTATTATTAAATATCAGGAGAACTAACTAGTTGTCAGTAATAATGAACAGAAGATCATGTATTTCCAGCAATTTTGACAATATAATAGTATTATAATCAGAGGAGGCCTGGAATTCATCTGCATGTGAAGAAGTGGAGTATTTATCATTTTGAAAAATACTTAAGTTTAATCTCCTTCACTTAAAAAAATAAAATATGAGTTCTGCCATTTGGCAAAATTAATTATGTAAAATGGCACATAACATAATAAATAGACACACACAAACACATACTGATTTATGTGTGTGTGTGGTTTCTTTAGACTGACCAGTTTTTAACTTAAGAATTTAGTTCATCATACTTTATATAAAAGCACTAATACCTCTACCATGATAGCAGGTCTACTACTACAGCAGGGCAAACAACCACGAGATTGTATATTAGGTGCTTGAGAAAAATATTATCTAAATCAATTCTTATGTAAGTAAGTTACAATGAAGCAACAGCACCACCACAATTTTAAAATTACAGTACTACAGCACACTGGCCATAACATACTTGGGTTACTACCATAAGCATTAGCCATGAAAATACATGCTTTCTTAAGTGCTGTGAATTATATGGAACAATTCTGAATATGTTGTCTATTGAACTAATGAATCAAAATGGAATTTACCCCATTCTCTACAATCAGTATATGGAAAATGTATATAGGAATACGGATTCAGAATATACACTGCATCATTCTTGGCAATAATGTTGTGTTAGGCTTGGTTCATTTTATTGGAGAAAGAACCTCAATTTGGCAGTTCAAGGACATTTCTAATTTGGTAGGGGCCTAAAAACATGGTTTGGAAAAATTTAGAACTTATGCTAGACATAGAATGCTATTTAAATGGAATTTGTAATCTGTTTAGGGTATGTGAAATTAAGTTAAAATGTAGAAATTCCACAGGACTTGATCTTTTGAATAACAGCCTATTTTGAGGGGCAGGTATCTTCCTTCATCTCTACTTTTTAAAACCTGGAAGACATGAACCAGCATATTATCTAACAGAAACTTACTCTTTCTTGCTTCCATTGGAAGAGCTGCAAGAAAGTATATGATTGAAAAGTACATGCTAAATGTAGAAAATTTGGAAAATAATAGAAAAATGGAATAACATACTGTAAACTATCTATAGATGTACTACACAGATAAAACAAATACGAATATTTATAAATACCTAAAAATGAACATAAACAAATACACGTATTCATACACACAACAGATTATACAAAAATCAAATCAAGCAATACATCGTTTTTCTACAATTTATATACAACATATAGTTTTTCCCATATCATAGAAAGATACAAACTCATCTCTTTCTAATATCTGTATCTATTGTATGTGTTTGGTGGAAATACTGTGTAACAATGTGCTACTGTACATCTCTTAGTAACCATATTTTTAAGTTTGATATCAGTTTGGCAGGATTATTTCATCACAGCAATGGAACAAACACTACAAAGCAGTGTCTGAATTAGTTTTGTTTCTTTTCAAGATTTAATGAAGCAATGGAAAATATATTAATAATGCAAGTTTACTTTTAAAATATATCATGTCTATAGTGTTTGTTACACATAGTGATAAACATTGAGGAAATACTTCTTCACAATTCAAGAAGTCCCAATTGTCTTATGTAGCAAGGAAGCTGCTCATCTTATTGAAGAATGAGTGGCATTCTAATTTTAATCCTTTTTTTCCCCTTTTTATTCCTCCTTTTGTCTTACCATTAACATTTAATTTATGTATCAACCAATATTCATGTGAGAACTACATCCAGAGAACCAGATGTTAAGACATTTACAAGCATGCTACTGGCCATCTTCCACACTCCACAATCTCACCATCACTGAGTGTTAATAACTATAAAAATTGTTTATTCTTGGAAAATTAAAAGTCATGTGTCATTGCTAAGCACTTTTTCATATATTTATCAGGCATTTTAATTTCTTTTGTGTGTGCAAATTATTTGCTTCTGTTAGTCCATATTTTTATTGGGGTTATACTTTTAATTTTATTAATTTGTAAAACCTTTTTTAATAATAATGATAGTAACTCTTTCTTCATATTTGATGAAAATATATTTCTACCAGTTTACTCTTTGTTGCTTGAATTTATGTATTTTTGATAAAAAATTTCTGCCTTTTTGAATGTGTAGAAAGCATTTTCATACCCCACAAGTAGTTAATATTTATTCATCTTCTCTTTTTATGTAATGCAGTGATCAATCATTTTTATGTTTAATTTCTCAGGATATCTAGGATTTTTTTACACATATTTTCCCTAATATCCATTTTTTCTAATCTGATTTATTGACTAAGGAATTCTACCCTTATTATTCTGTGATATTTCTTTTTTCATTAGCCAAATACCCATTTTGACTAAGATCAGTTTTAGGGCTGTTAATTAGGTCCCATCAACATATTTGCTATTTGGCACAAATGAAAACGTTACCTTAAAATCTATTAGGGAAAGCCTCAGCTCTCTCTCTTCCAGTACATTCACAATAGTGACAGCAGTGGTCACAGCTTTTTTTTTTTTAAATCCAACCAAGCTTTTTGATGAATTTATTTGGTATTTATTCATCAGTATTATGTTTCCTGTCAGTTTCCTATATACATTTTCTTATTTGTGGTAAAGGCCTGTAACACTCTGTTCTGCCTTCCTAAGAAACATTTTAATTTTGTAGATTCAGTTATTTCAATAGCAAACCAATAGTCAGTGGCTAAACAATTTTCAAATATAAATTAATGTTTCATTTAAATTAAGGATTATTCATAATACTTACATGATTATAAATATATACTTATAAAACATAAGCATTGCTGAGAAAATTCTGACATTGGTCACATCTGTCCTTTGTTCTACTAGAATTACTTTATTTTCCAATTGCATGGTTAAGGTATTTCCTATGTATTTCCATCACTTTTATCATCTTTACCCCCTACTCTTTCAGGAACAAAGTTTATAGCCACTAAAAATTAGCTCTTGGGAGTAGAGAGCTTGTCTTCCTCTCTCTCAGACTTCCTTTCTCCCTTCCTTTTTTTCCTTCCTTCCTTCCTTCTTTCCTGCTTTCCTCCCTCCCTCTCTTCCTGTTTTCCCTTCTTCCCTTCTTATCTCCTCTTTCCTTGCCTTCCTTCCCCCTAATATAGTGCCATTTTTCTCTGGTTGTTAGTTTAACTTCTGATCACATGATAGTGATGTCTTAAAAGCTTGAAAAAATATCATTTGTAAAAGTTGTCTGATTTTAAATATTTCTTGAAGGTAACCCTTAATGACTTCACATTTTTCTGTGCAATTGGACTTTTTTCTTATTTTTTATTTTGCTTAGTTTTATGTAAAATCTTCTGAGAGGTAGTGCGATGTGGTGGCAGTGAGTAGGGACTCTGGAGCCAGATTTCTCATCTAATCCCATTTACCAGCTGTTTACCCTAGGGTAAATTGCTTAACATCTCAGTGTCTCACTTTCCTTACCTGTGAACTACCTTACATATCATATAGTTTTATCTGAGAATTAGTTTAATAGATTTAAAGATCTTAGAACACTGGCACTAGATAAGCACTCAAAATATGTTAGCTACTATTAACTATTTCTAAAATTCTCATATTTATAGGAGGTCATTAGGCATAGTACTTTCACATTTAAAAAGATCTTTATTTGGAAACATCCCCTTCATCATATACAAAATTTTATTCTCATTTTTATAACCAATTTATTAGAAGTTAAATATTATCTTTTATGTGTTTTGATTTTTTGTCTCACTCTAAAAAGAGTAACCTCCTCGTCTTACTAATAACTTAGAAACTTACAGTATAGAAATTAGATAATTTGTTGGTTTTTGCAATGTAATATTTTGCTTTCCTCTGGCTTTCATTAAGTTTATGTTGGAATCAGAAAATACCATGAATTCCTTTAATTTTTCATTTCTTTATTATTCTGGGAGAACTCTTACAGTTTGCCCTCAACATTTCTACAAACTAATTAAATTTATTTTTTATCTTCCACAGTCCAGACTTTAATTTCTCTATTGTTCATTTTAGTTTACTTACTACTTTTTCTTATGTTACCCATCTCATGTTGTACCTAAAATGTTTTGGGTTTTTTTGTTTTGTTTTTTTTACAACTCAGCATGATGTAATATGACCCTTTGTTTTCCTGGTTGACAGGAATCACATATTTTTGCATACTGTTTGAATGCCAGATAGTATTCTAACCTTTGCTACTGGTTCTGAATTGAAAGTGATAGAGGCACACGCAGCATTTGTCCAGCAGTTGACATGTACGGCTTGCTCCGGCACCACTTGTGCTTAGTATCACTAAGTTTATATCCGAAGTATCACTAAGATTCTATTCTCCATTCATTTGTCGAGCAGATTTTAAGCACATGTCTTTCAGATTGATTTAAGATTATCTCCAGCATTCATTCTGTGATTCACTGACACTGAGCCAATTAAGTTCAAGCAAACTACAATTATCAGTGTGTCCCACCAACAGTCATGGTCCTGTCACTGCTCCCATTCACAGCGTTAAATTTCTGTGGTTATGTATCTCAAAGATTAAGTGGCTTTCCATTAGCATTTCCTTATTTCCTAACCTTTTGTTTTCTGGGTATTTCAATGTATGAATTGTAGGAGAAATTTAAAGATAGAAGAGGAAAAACAGTAATTTGTGTGTTAAAATACAATGTCCATTGTCTGAGTGAGCTTGGGCTGCTGTAACAAATACCATAGATGGCATAGCGTAAAGAACGAAAATGTATTTCTGGCAGCCCAAGATAAGGGTGCCAGCATAGTTGAGATCTGATGAGAGTCCTCTTCCTGGCCACCTTCTCACTGTGTCTTTTGTCACATGCCCAAAGGAGAGATCAGCTTTCTCATGTCTCTTCCTATAAGGGCATTAATCCCATTTGTGATTCACTAATTCACCTTCATGACCTAATTCCTCCCAAAGACCCCACCTCCTAATACCATCACGTGGGGTTTCAACATGTAAATATTGGGAGAGCACAATCATTTAGTCTGTAACACAGCAAAGTTTTCTCACGGCATGGATGGGATGCATCTCTGCTTCAAAGACAAGTAATGATGGAGAGAGTAATCGCTGTCTTTCTCTCTTAAGGATCCCTTGTTTTAGCAACAAATGTCTAACCGTTAATTGTGCTATTTCATTCGACTACATAGATTTTGTAGATAGTGTCATATTTTCCTAACTTTTTGGCAGTAGGTTCATTGTCACTTATTGAAGTTTTTGTGAATCTTCACCTTTTCGTGGACCTTTATGGTTACTTTATTGAGATTTAGAGAGAGGCTGCGCTAGGAAAATCTATCAGACACTCCTACTCTTTCTCCATATTAATTATTCTGAATAATCTTTTAAGGAATATTTTCAGTGTAAATGTTTTGAAAGTAATGAAATCAATGAAAACTTAGTTCCTTCTCTGTCCAAAATGACACAACCAAGTAATTTTCATGAGCTCTATCTCATACCAGCAAAAATCAAATAAACAGAACAAGGTTTTGAATACATAGGCTCCAAAGTATGAAGTTATATTATTAAAGTTTTCCAGTCTTTTTCCCAACCTCTAAGACTATACAATTGACCCTTGAACAACACAGGTGAGAAACACTGACTGACCGCTGTGCAGTCAAAAAACTCCCCTTATAACTTTTGATTCCCCCCAAATTTAACCACTAAAAGCCTACTGCTGATCAGAAGCCTTACTAATAGCATAACTAGTCCATTAACACGTGTTTTGTATGTTCTGTGTACATCTGCATGTATTTTATACCTTCATGACATAGCTATCTTATTCATATTTTTCTCAATATTTCTAGGCTGTGTGGTTCACATGTGAGTTTTTTCAAATTGCTGCAAATCTTAAAACATTTTTTCAATACATTTGTTGAAAAGATCTGCATAGAAGGGGACCCACACAGCCCAAACTCATGCTGTTCAAGGGTCAACTCTACTTAAACTACTGACTTTTACTATATTGAGAATTGAAGAAAAATCTGTCAATGTATGTATACTGTATGGTATACTTAAAATTAATTATAAAATTTACATTTATAACTAAAACTATAAAAATTCTAAATAAAATTTGTACCGGGGAATATTATTTTCAGATTCTTTGCTGCAAAATTCTATTATATTTATAAATATTAGTAATTTAAATGTTCCAAGTAAGCAATTTAAATACCCCAATGAAGGAATTACTGAAAGAAGATAAGATTTAACTACATATGAATTTAAATAAATAAGTATTCTTCCTTATAAAAGGGTTTTGTATCTCATATAAATGACCAATATTCAAGTGTTATAAGCAACAGAATTTTGAATAGCGGCTATGAAAAAAAATTCATGCATCTTTATGGTGTGCATGGACACAGTATGCTAAGCACTTTGGTCTTTCACTTCCTGGTTTTATCCCTGTTGGGCTATCCAACAACTTTGAATTTTATTTCCTTAATGATAAATTAGTAATAATAATATTTTGAGTTATATTGATAAATAAATGAGATAATGTGAGCGCTCTATAAATGGAAAAATCCCAATGCAAATATACACTAAAATACTAGCCTGTGTAGCAACAGTTAGGCATACAATTAGTAACTGTTTTGGCAATGTCACTTTAAACTATAAAGGACAATCCATATAGAAATAATTGTATATATATTTATTACGGGCCGTTGCAACTGTTGATAGTTCTTAAACTGTTCAAATGGTGCTTAATGCCCAGTTAGTAAACCAAGTAGACTCCGTTTCTGACTTAAATGGACTGTAAATGAAGGTATAAAGAATGGTTTCACTTACACATTTAAATAATTGCAGGACTTCAGTTGGATGGGAAATACTTTGTCCTCATTAATAAGGACTGGTTCAGATTACATTATGAAAGAATTTCTGAAGCAATAGTTTAATTTCATTTTTTCCCAAGCACACATTACCATGGTCTGCTGAAGAGTAATCATGCTCTAGAAAGCTTAAAAAAGAAGGCTGAGACACAGATAGGAAAGAGAAAGATTGGGGTGACTTCGGTAGCTCCCTGCCCCTTTTTTTTTGTTTTTGTTTTTTGTTTTTGTCTTTAATGGAGGTACTGGGGATTGAACCCAGGACTTCCTGCATGCTAGGCATGCACTCTACCACTGAGCTATACCCTCCCCCCTAAGTAATTAGGTTACTTGGGGGGGGGGGTTAATCTTTCTTGCCTCTTTAAGCCGGCTCATCTTTGAAGCTGAGAGCCTTTAACCATCTCCAGGCTAGGTCCTGCTGCAGACTGTGCCTGCTGTGGGTGAGGCTAACCGGGGACCATGGGCCATTGCATCAGAGGCTGAGCGTCAGATCAGGATGGCTGCTAGTTATGCTCTGAATCAGGGCCCCATGTCCAGAACCCGCGTCTTCATCTTATTCTTTTGTAGGTGGCGACTACCTGTCGCCTTCGTTCCAAATGCCTGCTCAGCCCCCTTCCAGCTGAAACCCCTTATGCCCTTTGAACACCTGCCAGCCTGTCCTTCCAGGACCAGAGGCTGCAGGGCAGGGTCACCTGCAGTTATGGAAGGGTGAGATTAAATCCACAGACTGTTTTGGGAAGAGAGGTATTCTTGCTCACCAAGTCTTCCTGTGTATACAGGGGACATGGAAGGGTTTCTCTGTGTGAATCTGTGCCTGTAGCATTCTAAAACAAGTACTTACAACATCACACATGCACTCTTTTGATAGTACCTGGTTCACGTACTTGTGACGGAAATGACCAATTGGTTTTTGTCTAACACTAAAGATGATTTTAGGTGTTGTGAAGCTTCAGCAACAGGTATTCTGTCTGTAGGTACACATAGGCGTGTGTTTGTAGTTATGTTTATTTATGTGTATGAATTTATTCACTTTTAGTTGTATAATGGAAAGAACACGGAAACTGCAATCAGTCCGCCCTGAATTTAAGTATTGGCTCTGCCACTATCTAGCAGTTTTACTTTGGGTCCATTGGAGAGTCAATTTTCTCATCTTTAAGATGAGCATAATGTTATCCATCTTTAAGGACAATTGTGAGATTAAGGGAGACAATGTAAAGCCCATAGCATAGTGGCTACCTCACAGATGATGTTGGACGTGCAAACTGCAGTCTTTTTCATGACAATTTTAAAAGTGTTCAATGCATAGACAGGGCCTGAGGGGAGTTAATGTAAGTGGACTCATTTTTTGCGACAAAGTAGGGAATTTCCAGAATTAATCAGAGGTGTCAGATTTAGTCCATGAAGATACATGGGGAGGGAAAGTTATGGGAAATTCACTAAAGAAGCCTATATGCAGCAGCAGCATCTCAAAATATCATCAGAAGGAAGTTCTGGTGTTAAGATGGGGCATGGTGGGGGAGTGGGAGAGTCAATGATTTCTAGGGAAAGCCAAAACTGTAGTGATTATTTAAAATGAGGAAGTGTTTGGGATATTTTTATGAGTAACAAATGTCACATTTTCTTGGGAAAGAAGTCTTTGCTCCAGCGTTAATTTGTGTGACTTACTTAGAAGAGCAACCTTTAGTTGCCCAGAATAAAAACTAATACTCATGTTGTCTTTGGCTAAAAGATTTGAGACCGCTTTTTCTGGAGAAACTGCTGGATGTGGAGCTCTGCTTTTGTGTGCTACTCAAAGAAGGGCTGTGGGGCCGCGTCTCCCTGCTCTGCTCTTTCTCAGTAAAAATAAATGTAGGTCTGTGACTTGAGGCCCTAAACATGTCTGACCAGAATTTGTTTCACATCAGCTGCCAAAAAAGTTCTCCTTGACTTGAAGTCAGCCAGTAAGGGGATCATGTCCAAACAGCCAGTCCGTGAGAACAGCAGAAACCATGAAGAGTTTTTCTCTTTTCATGAAGGTGCCAGCCAGATAACTAAAGATGAGGGCATTCAGGTGTTGAATGAGCTGCCAGGACCCTCAGGAGCTCTCAGGCACTGCAAGGCTCAGAGCAACGCTGGCCAGACCTGAAACAGCAAGAGCTGCCCATCTCTGTGTGTGAAAACCTGCCTTCTGAACACGTTCATGCAACGGGTGTTGCACTGAGCAATCCTCCCGGCAGTCAGAAGGGCCGAGACTGAGTCTTTCATATTTTACAAATAGAAAGGCCGAGACACAGTGGAGATAAATGATGTACCTATGGCCATGTAAAGCAGTGCCAAACTGGGTTAGTCTGATAAGGTGTTGCCAGTTTCCATTGTTCCATTGCGCTGAGGGAGAAGAGTGAATACCTGTTTAAGGGGGAAACAGCAGATAAAGTCCTTCCTACTTCTGACAGAACATATGAGAAAATAATGCTTCTAGGAACTTTACTCATCAATATTCAGTAACTGTTTCTGGAGTCCCTGGTATACTTAAGGAATTGGTCTCAGCCAGTAATAACAAACCTTGCTCTCAGGAAGCACACAGTTTAGTCAGAGGAAGTTAGACATTTCCAATACAATTTAAAAAACTTAGAAAGTGCTGTATTTTAAGAATAAAATAATTTTAGGGCAATGAGACTTCTGAGAAAAGAGAGATAGGTTTGAACCAAAAGCATCATTGAAGCTTTCAGGGTGGGGCACGTATTTGAAGTGGACTTTGAAGGATGCATGGGGTGGGCTGAATTCAGATCCTCAGCGTAAGAGGAAAAACAAAATCCAAAGAACGGAAGACACTGCTTGGGAGTTGTAACAGAGAAGTAAAAAGACAGCCATGCATCGGGTTGTATTATTAGAGAAGAAAGGCAAAAAAAAGATGGACAGAGAACAAAACTCTAAGGGGGCTGGTGTGAAAGGAAAGGTGCTGAAGAAGAAATAGTGTATCAGATACAGGCTGTGCTATGGCTGAGAGTAACTATATACAATTACGGTATATATAAAATTATGCACAAATATTATGCCATTTATATTTATATAAGGAGAGAGATGACTTCAATTTTGTTACAGAATTATCCTCATTCTCAATACCATTTTTTATGTTCAAAAAAGTTTTCTCCATAGTGTCTAGCTTTACTTGTATCTGCCATACATAGATTCTCTTTCTATTTGACATATAAGACTAATTTTTCAAAGCGTGATCATTGGGTGAAAAATAATACCTTTAAGCCACTCTCCCTTCTGAGACAGACTGCATTCTGCCTGTGGATGTGTATCTCCTAGGGCCTCTCGCCTTCGGAGACGGCCCTTGCCCTGTCTATAGAGTGTGTATCTTCCTCAATAAACTTGCTTTCACTTAAAAAAATAATATCTTTAAAGCTTGGAGTCATAGAGGAACAGAAATATTATTATGTCCACATATATACACATATTCCTGATTATTGATTTAGCTGAATTGATCATATTTAAATTAATTACTTTTTCCCTCCAGATCCAAGGTATGTCAAATGGCCATTTATTGCAAGGTGATTCACACATTTCAGCAAGATTTCTGAGGTAGAAATTACTTGAATTGAAATCTGTCCAGAATGTAACCAGAAATATTGGAATGACCACATAGTAATTTTCTTTCTTTATAGCAAAGTTATATTTTATTTTTCTTCTTTTCTTTCAAGTTATCTATTTTGCCTATGGTCAGTCACTGGTTACTAGACTGATGAATAAGAAATATGTTTTAGACAGCAAATCTTAAATAACTCCCATTTATGACATTTTATCATGTGATATATTTTAAACTTATGATGCAGATGTGTCTATATTAACAAAAGGAAATGCAGAATAATTCAGTCATTAGATAATTTGGGCTCAAAATCAAAACCACATAATTAAAGGCAACATTTCATCTTCAAACATCTAATTATTTCATTTCTTTAATTTAATTTTCATGCATGGATTTGACAGCAAAAAGCTGAAAAATTATCTAAATACATTTTCAAAAACCCTAGCTTATCTAGTCCAGGAAGGGATCAAAATAATTTATGTTCTCAATGAAATATGCACAGGTTGGTGCAATTTTCATCTTCTCACTGACAGAGCAACAAGGAAACAGAGTAAGTTATGTTAAATTCCCAGTCACTTATGGCTTTGGTTGCTGCCAGACTGGATGAATATTTTTCAAGGAACTTTTCTACTTTCTAGGACATGGAATAATAATTCTAAAAACACATTATTTGTAATATACAAGTTGGAATAGTTAAGTCAGTTAATGCAATATTACTTCTTAGTTTATTTAGTTATTTAGACATTGTGAGACTTACATACTACGCTAGATAAATTTGCCTTATCCCTCTGCCTGGTTCCGTTGGTCATGAATCATTTTGGCTGATCACTCCAGATGGGCCAATTTCATGTTTTCTCTTGATTCATACTATCCTTTGTAATTGCCCAAACAATGCATACTCCCAGGCCTCCACTTCACCACCCTATTGTGTCTTTTCAGTCAATTGGAAAACCCATACTCCTGGTCTGTTCCTGCATTTGTTTTCATGCTATAGAGAGATGGAGCCATTAATGGCAAATCAGTGCTATGAAAATTATAGACTGTTATAAAAGTTTCTTTGCAAATAGCTGTTTAACACCACAAAGAAGTTGGGTTAAAATTGTTTCAAAGTCTAAAATTAGTTACATTTTAAGCTAACTGCATATGCTTTTATTGTCTGTGATCTAAAATATAATCCCAGGAGGTTGTGAAAAGCATGCAAATTATAGAAAGCTAATTTGCTCCAACAGCGACGCCTCCCATGCAGTTGGGAGGTCTATTAGAAATAGTGTATTCTCTGTTATTTGCATATTAATAGCACCTGCTGAAATACTTTGGGATTTACTTCCACTGCCAGCAGAGGGACAGAACTAAAATATACAAAATTCCTTTCATATCACCGTGTTAGGCCATAAAACATGCAGGATGGACTAAGAATTCTGAATTAGTAGAAAAACTAGTTCATTCATATTGTGTATGGTATATGAATTTATTTTTCTCCTTGATAAAGTATCACTTGTTTCAGAGGTTGCAGACAAGGTGACTACAAGCCTTATGACACAAGTATTTCTTCCTCCTTGAAGAAAACAAAGCAAGCTTTTCAAAATGCACAGAGTAAGAATAGAGTTTATTATGCTTTGCTTTGAGAAACTATAAAGTTTAACAAAGGAAAACTAGGCATACTGATAAAAAATAAAATGTGAAAAGATCCAGATTCTCAAGATAATACAAACTGTAAAATTTCGTTCATTTGTAAGCAATTATTATATATATATATACATACATCCAATAGAAACTTGAAGATTTTCTCCAAAATGGACTTTTTTCTTCTATGAATTTTCCTATTGCTTCTTTTCTTCCAACTCAAAATAAAAAGAGGCCTCATATATACCTAGTGCTTGCAGTGTTTTGAAAGAAAATATAGGTGCTTCTTTTCTCTAGAGAAGACAAGAAGATGCATTTGGTCTCTTAAGTCTTGTATTTAAAACATAAGACTGCCCCAAAAAAAAAACTGATCTACCCAAATATACCCCATCTTTTCCTACCTCTACATCTTTTTCCTGTTATTACATCTAAGTGGAATGCCCTTCAAATTCTGTCTACTTGTTGCAACTTGTCTATAACTCAACCTTGATCTCAAAATTTAGCTGGGAAAGAATAACTCGATAACTAAGACAAAAGTGAAATACTAGGAAGGTGTTTACAGAAATGCATGAATAAGAGGAGAGGGCATAGAGATTTTCAAAGTGTGACATTAGACCTTGCATACTCGGTGAATTCCCTTACTTTGAATCATGTAATAATTAGAATGAATGAGCACTATTATATGCCAGCACTGTTAAAGATAATAACTCATTTAATCTTTACTACAACCCTAAGAAGTAGGTATCTTTTTATTTTTAAATCATTTCCCTCATTTACAAATGAGGATACAGAATAACAGAGAGATTGAGGTCATAAAAGGTCAAACAGTAAGTGTTGCAGCAAGAATTCAAACCCAGGCTTACTAAATTCAATCATGCTCTTAACTCTTCCCCCATAGGGTAGTTTTGTCTTAATAGTGACATCTCTTTGTTAATTTTTTTTATTTATTTGTTGTTGCTGTTAATATATAAACATTCTGGACACAGAATTTCCCATACTATCACTGGAGGGTCTCTAATTAAGAAACTTATTAAGATTTTTTTTCCTGTGATTTTTTCCCAGGCAATAGGAATATTGAAAGAGTATAATTCTTCTTCATGTGTCTTCAGAACTAAACTTTGTGACTGATTAGTTAAGATGCACTTATACTCCCATGAAGCCATTCAATTCCCACTAGCCCCAACTCTTGGGTAAGAAAAAGGGAGACTCATTAAAGTTAAATATTCATGGTCTGACATTCCACTTGTTTCAGTGGAGTTGTGCCAAAAAAATAGTTCAAACCTAACTAAGAAATGGACAAAGGTTACTGATCTACCAAAATCTGTTCTAAATTGATGTTATAGAATTTTGCTTTCACCCAGAAACTAAGTCACTATTTTGAGTTGCTGTTTCCTCAGTGTCACTGCTTTGTTTTTAAGAGTGTTGGTCCTCTGGTTTCCCAGCTCAAAGCAGACAGAATCAAACTGCTAGCTGAGCTGTCGAGGAGAGGCCCCGCGTCAGTTGGGCTAGATGCTAGCAGCTGTAATGAATGTTGCCGTATATTGTCCTAACCAACACAAGTTTATGTTTTACTCAGTTGAAGTTCAATGTGATGTTCTTTGTTGACAGGTATCCTAACACAAGGTCAGTCAGGAACTCAGGTTCTCTCCACTGTGTGCTTTCATGATCTCCTAAAGTGCTGCTGACTTCTGCTGGAGTCTCTACATCCAACTGGTAAGAGATGGAGCTCCAGCGTGGGGCAGACTTAGGGGAGGTCTGGAAGTGGTGTGTATCATGTCTGCCAACATCTCATTCTGTAAGACTCAGTTAATGGTCAGCCCTAGCTGCAGGGACACTAGGAAATGTGCTCTAAATGTGTGCCCAGAAGGAAAGGAAACATGGTATTTGTTATGTTCTCTGGCAATGGTACTTCTGGAGAGGTGCCCATGATGACAAAGGCTCTGATTGCTGTCAGGAAAGCAGGAGTCAGTGAGCTGAGTCTAGAGAGGGCCCACAGGGACTATTTTAGGCTCTGAGCGCTCAGTGGATCTCTGGGTCTCTGTCGAAGATTCTTCTTATTGTTATTGTTGTTTAACAGCTCTTTTAACATATGAAAAACCATTCTTAACTCCAATGCCTTATAAAAACTGGCCACTGGCTAGATATGGCCTGAGGGCTGTAGTGTTGAGCCCCTCCTGTAAGGAAGACGGGTTGGATTTACTTCTAGCTAGCACAATGACAGATGTTTGCTGTGCTCATAAAAGTCATCTCTGGGATTTCATCCTATTTATAGTTGCCCTACCAGTGGGGCCACTGAACATACACTTGAGGAAGGGGATCTCTACTAGCTTCTATCTAGATATAGATAGTAACTTCATATGGAGGAGGCTTTTGCCTTCAATTTCCCTTGAGAAATACATCTATTTTCCTGGTTAAGGGACCCAGGTTTCATGGTGGGTATGCTCGGCTAACCTATTGATTTATCAAGCCTTAAGTCTGGAAGGAATTTCAGGGTTCACGTACTGCAGTGGTTCTCAAATTCAGTGTGCATAGAAATGATCTGGGGAACTTGTTAAAATTGCAGATTCTTGGAACCTTCCCTGAGTATAATAAATCAGAGTCCCTGAGGATGAGTCTCCAGACGTTCCTTTTAGAATGTGGGTGCTTCTGGGGCAGATGATTCTCAGAATTCCCTTTGAGAAATTCTGATCCAGAATATTTTTACATATGTGGAGATGGATGGCCACAGGCATGCGGTGATCTGCCTCAGATAACTCAGCTAGCAAGGGATCTGGGACTAGACCAAGTTTAAGGGTACTTGCTAGTGATGTTCCCACTGCACAACCATACTTTTTGGAATTGTTTCTGTGTTTCAACTTCAGCTGTTAAAACATCAGCCTTCTGTGTTCTCTGCCCTGTGTGCGATGCTGCATCTCCGAGCTTTAGCCTTTTTAACTTGGGGAGGGAGAGGTAACCTTTCAGGGTTCTAATCAGCTTCCTTGTTTCTGAGGGTAGCTAAGCATGTCTGAAGTGGACAAGCTTTATTTGTACATTAAAGAGCACCCAGTAAGTGGACCTGAATACCCAGGGGCTTCTTTACCCGCAGAATCACTGTGCCTGAGAATCAGGCTTTCCCAAGCTGGCACATTTCTATCAGGCAGCCATAAGAAGCTGGTAATTTTTATTTATTGTCTGCAGTTCATGGCAGCCAGTGTTTTGCCACCTGCACATCTAAAAAAGAAGGGGAAGAAAAGCACACCAATATTCTCAAAATGTTTATATTCAAGGAGTGTGTATTTCAGAGAGGGAGGTCGTGATGTGTGTATTTTTATTGTGTGTGAAAGAATCCTTAGTGGCAGTGCAGCTGGAAAAATAATGGAAGCACAGGGTACTGTCTTTTGTGACAAAGTTTCCTCTGGTAAGTTACAATTATAACGGAGAAAATGATACCTTAGACGGCAACCAATTTGTGAATCCTGGGAAATGCCGTTCAATGATTCCTCATCAGGACAGCAGAACCTGATCTGTAAAAATTTGGGCCCCAGTGGGAAGCTGTTTGCAAAGAGTGATTTGCATTTCAATTGTAAGTCCAGCACAACCTTTAAATCTCCACTGCTGCACTATCACAATGGAATTTTTCTTTTTTTTTCCTTCATGAAGTAGTTAAAAAAGGAATATTACCATACATCAATTCCACAACCACATACAATAAAATATAGGTGGTTATAAGGGAAAAAAATATGCTGCTGATGGTTAGATTTTTCTCCCAGTGAGCAATTATATCAAAATTTTACAATTGCAGAGGAAATATTATTCCCTGTGTAGGAGCTGTCCCCACACCATTCCTTTGTCCACAAGTACCATATCCCCTTCCTCTTTTTTCCTACAAAATCCCAAGTATTTAGCAAGTATAGCTTCTCTGTTATTTGATCTCACTAGATGAAGAAAAAAAGTAAAACACACAGATGAAAACAATAAAATGGAAAACAATTATTGATTAGAATTAGTCTTCTCTAAGTCAAGTTGTTGCTGGACTTCTGAGGGTCCACCCCTCAGTCACCTGCCCCTTTTCATTCCATTCAGTAGACTTGCCGTGAAATTCTTATTTTTTTTCCTTTCTTTAGATTGTTTGGATTATCCCTCCTCTAAATCATGGGTTGATTTATCTTCTGGGTGTGAATTATGGTAACAGAAATGAATGATTACACCCTGTGTTCTGTGCCCCACTCTATCAAAGGATGTGACACACTTCTTTCATAAACAGGGGTCACCAGGCAGGGACTAGAGGGCCAGGGAGGGGTGTGGTGAAAGTAGTGATCCCTCTGTGGCATATTTTAATATAAGGAGTTTGCTTTAACGTTGAACTTTGTACATTTCTCTATCATTGTCAAGAATTTAAATTATCTAGAAATCTATGAATTCATCTAGGTTGCCAGTAACTGACAAATCATCATATCTACTGGTGGGTCTCAGTACTCATCTGACTTACCTAACCTCTCAGGAGATACTCAGCTGATCTCTCGCCATTAAGTCCGCCGCCGCCCCCCCCCCCCATTTCAGAGCTCTACTCTGTGGCTTTCTTGGACTCTTGAACTCTTTGCTCTTTTGCATACTCCTCCTTCTGTGTCCATTTATAAATGCTGACATGTAGCAAGATCCAGTCTTTGGACCTGTTGTCTCCTGTATCTACACACACTGCCTGGGCTCTCTGAGCCAGTCCCCTAGCTTTGTGTACTGTCTGTACTCTGATGGATCCTTGCCATAGATCTTCAGTCCTGCCTCTCCAGATCTCCAACAGGATTGTCACCTAGCTCCCACTACCTCCCTATTCTCAACTCCCTTGCACACCTGCTTCTTTTCCAGTTTTCTTCATCACAGTAATTGGCTCCACCGTTTACCCACTATCTCAGGTCAGGTTGATGGGGAGTGGGTGGGAAGGGTCCTAAAATTAAAATCTCTCTTTGATCCCACATCCAATTCAACATTAGCTCCTGTTCCTCTAGAATACTACCTATATCTTCAAATTCATCTCCTTTCTTGCCTTCTCTTGTTCTGTTTCTTCCTGTTCCTCAAGCCAACCCTGCCCAAGGTCCTTTGCCCTCACCTAGCACATTTCCCAGAGGGTCCTTCCTCTAAATGGCCATGTTGTTTTCAGAGGCTCTGTCTAAATGTGATCTCCTAAGAGAGAATTTCCAAGAACACCATATCTAAAGTAGTAGCAATCCTTCCCCTTGACTGATCCCTAACACTCTTACCCTGGTTTATTCTTTTTTGTTGCATGTATCACAACCAGAAATTATGTTATTTATTTATATACTTAATTATTGTCTGTTGACATGCTGGGTTGTAAGTTGGGCATGAATTGGTTTGCTCTGCTTTCTGCTAAAATCCTAGTACCTAGTATAGCTCCTGACATGTAGTAGAGGTTCAATAAATACTTATTCAATATTAAAAAAAAACCAAAACTTTAACATTGTTTTAGTTTAGTTTCTCTCTGCCATTGCTTATCTCATAAATTATTTGAAGTAACCTGGATGTTTTTCTAACTGATCATTTACACTTTGTATCACATATTACTTTAAGAATTTTCATTTTACATATGCCTTAAATCTTCATAACAATTAATAGTTAGACTGAAGTCCAGACATTACTTACTGCTTTCATTGTACATCATGAGCTATCTATTCTTAAATTCTTTATTCTAATTATTTTTTCTTTTTCAAGTGGAGTAGTTCATTTGGTGTTTGTTTTTGCAGATTGCCATAAATCTTTTTAAATTAAAATATCATTATTTTATTAAGACAATATATAACATGCAGCAGCTGAAACAAGTACAAACTGAACTCTGGGTTATGACCCTGTGCAAATACTGACGTCCTCAGGAACCGCTGAGTAGTAGGTAGGGTGTGTGTTCTGTGCCCTGGTCACTTCATCCTACCCCAGCCCTGGCCACATTTGTCAGATTTTCGATCTCCTCCCTTGTTGTCCAGCTCTCTGCCTTCCCTCATGCTTCTCATTTGCTGCTGCTAAATTACTGGAGCTGGGAAACTATAAAACCGAGTTTAATAAACTTGTGTCCAGAGTAAAAGTTAATAATCTGTGATTGATGGCCTGTGCTCTGATTGGAGTGAAGGAACTTTACTTTGCCCAGTTGCTGTCTCTTGGTTGTCTTCTGGATATCCGGGCCACAGTGCCAATGCAGGGCATTTTTGTGTCTATATTTACTAGCACAGAGGATACGCTGTAAGTAGTACACTTAATTGTTATGAGCCTCAACTTGTGTTCCTGGGACCCTGAGGATAAAGTTGCCCATGTGCCCTTGTTCCTAGATTTTGTGTCCTGGATCGTGATTGAGCCTTACCTACTACTCAAAAGATAGTTTTTTGTTTTGGGAGGTTTTTGCATGTAGTGATCTGGGGCATGTAATGTTAGGGGAAGATTCCAATTAACATCCTTCTGGAAAATGGACATGAAAATCTCTTTCCATATCCTCCTACAAAAGAAAAATGCCACCTGCAGTGGGACCCCACATCTTCAAGTGCAGCCTGCGAGAGAAGGCGATTCTGCGTGTGCTGTGATTGCCGCGCTCTCATTCTCAGGTGTCACACGGTTCCCACTTGAGCCTCTACTCGGCAAAGCCCTTGGGGCACCAATTTTGTCCCTCCTCCGATAAATTCTACTTATTATACTGTGCTGTGTACACTCTCAGAGCCAGATAAATGAAGAGTAATAGTAACGGTTGTTTTTACACCGAGTGTTATCAAATCAGAAATCTGACAGCTAGTAATTTAATATATATGTTTTTTCCACATACCTTTATTGCTGTTTGGCTAGATAGAAAATATGAAGAGTTTGGAAGCCAACTGTAAATATTTCTACAGACTTAATGGCAAATGCTTTTTCTTTTCTTTATTGCTTTGCTCCACTTACTCGATTTCTCTATTTTTCAGGGCAGTGTTCTCTTGCTTTTCTTTCTTCCCATGTTCCCTCATTCAGGAAGCCTTTCCTGACTTATGACCCATTTCCATATGCTTTCATCACTCTGCAGTCCCTCAATGACTGTCCTGCTTTGCAGACTGTTAATGTAGTCTCTTGAATGTTATTTATTGTTGAATTGGCCCAGAGGCTACGGACCTGGGTTTGAATCAGCCCTACCACTTAAAATCATTTCAAGTTTAGGCAAATTGTTTAACCTCTCTCAGCCCGGTTTCCTCATCTGTGAAGCAGAGATAATAATACCCCCTCGTAAGCACATTAGGAAGATACAATTGTAATACGAAAATATTCTTGTTCTTAATTAAACATATTCCCCCTTCCTTTGCCTTTGCCTTTATAACGGTAGTAAAGCTTTTTTGAGGTGCAGTTACTGTCCTGTCTCAATGAAGTTGTGAAGTTCCCGAAGGGCTGGCTGTGTCCTGGTTCTTGAATTGCAAAACAACAAATGTGTAGTGAAGACTTCCTAGTTTAGGGCACTGCGACAGGCCCAGTGGTGGTGGGGAAGTGGGGATGGACGAAAAAGCAAGAAAAGAAAACAAGATACAGCACTATCATTTGCACTGCAAAAGCTTCCCATGGACTCGGGGTCATGAATGATGTAAAAAAGCCAAATGATAGCACAAAAAATGTAAATAATAACCCAAAATGACACAGGATACAATGGCCAAGAAGACAGTGCCTGCGTACTAAATAGCTCAGAAAGCACTACAATCAGAGGGCAGAAGACGACCACTTCAAGGTGGTTGGGGCAGCTTTTAGGACAGGGCAAGGTCACTGGTGTGCCTAAACTGAGGAACAGATTTGACAGACAATGGGAAGAAGAGGCAGCCGTTCACGATGATATGATTTATGATTGACATAGCACAGAATCTGGAACTATTCCAAAGTAAATATAAGCAAATGTAAGTTGAGGCAAGAGTCCACCATGGTTTCAGGAACGAGTTCTGACATTTTGAACTGTGCCGTCCTCTCCCTTTAATCTTTTGAAATTCTCAGCTTATGTGGTCACACTTCTTTCCTTCATGTGTCACCAAGTCCAAACTTGTGGCCTCAGACAGAGGACTTTCCATCAACAGTACCCAGTAAATACTGATACTTCAATTGTCAGAATAGCCAAATCAGATCGATTCTGCAGCAGTCCATTTGATTGCTTGACAGTTGATTTGAGTGAATGAAAAACTGTCAATTACTTCTTACATATGAATAGTCATAAAAACGTATGTGGTTCCAGCCTAAAATTCAGGACTTAAAAACGAGGGGACACATCAAGTTATGGGCTATTTTTGCTAGTTCTTTGTTCAAGAAAATTCCAGTGGCCAGAGAAGCTGTTTTCTAGCTACTGTATTTTTTGAAAACGTGCAGTCAGGGCTGTGTGCTTGGCTAGGTGGCATAATGAATCAAGCACATGGATAAATGTGTTTATTTGGACACATAATCTAGTTTCTATATAGCTGTATTTTTCTTTTAACAACACACATGCTGATTCCTAGTCATCAGCCCTAGGCGCCAGTAAAATCAGATTAAAAGCATTAGTAATGTAGTTAATTCCATTTATAATATGCCTACACCAGAGAGGAGAACATTAAAATAAGGAAAATCTATAAACAGGATTTCAAGAATTTTTTTAGAACTACTTGTAACGAACCTTTGAAAGAAAGACATAAAGTTTTACATAAACATTCTCAAAGAACCTTTTTAGCCATGTTTTGCAAAGCACTATTTGTAACCCCGATTAAAATTTGCCTTGGTCACTTGAGTCCTCATATTTTATACTGTGGGTTGATTCAGATAGCAGTGTTCTGCTACTTGTAATATTGCTTTCTGTAACCTTGCCTGATAATCACTATCAGTTAATCAGTTTTTCCTTTTTATTCAAATTCTATTATCCCCTCCCTTTTAACCTCTAGTCCTTGGGACAGTCCATGCATTATTTTTTTCTGAACTCCTCAGCATATTACATGTAGCATAACAGGATAAAAGCCCTAGCATTAAACCCAATCAATAGCTCCCACAGGTAGACATCTATTTCATCCCCTTCTTTAACGTGCTGTCCTTTGTACATGAAGATGTCACTATCGACCCACAGTCCATCTGGCCTTTGGTGTGAATTCTGGACTTTGTCCAGTTTGGGCCAAGTCATCCTTATTCCTTCCCAAGGAATAAGTCTCTTGAGATCCACTGTCCCACTTGACAGACAGGTAAGCAGGAGCCATAGAATGACATAAAACTGCCTGGCTTGGAATCAAAACTAACAGTCACTTCACTTGCTTTTTCATAGTCACAAAGCTATTAAAGTAAATTATGCATTTCGACTTTATCCTGTTTTCTTGTCTTGTACATCTTAGTAATTAGTTAATATCAACAATGAAAGCTCCTAAAACAAAAGCATACTACTTCATTTATTTTTCATTAGTTCAATTAAACAAATAAAGTTATAAAAGTAAACATAAATGTATAAAACATGTTTGTTATTAGAAATTCCAAATATGCAGAATTACATAAAATTAAATCTCCTTGCTGCCTCCTTCAGTCCAGTCCTCAATTCCAGAAATTCTGAAAGCATATACAAATACAGACATCTGTAAGTAGGTGTATATGCAAATTATAGGTATTCAAATGCTTTTAAAAAAATAAATGCATATTATTTGATAGTTTTATTGTTTAATACTTCCGTAAGATTTTTCACTTTAGAATACATAGAGCTACCTTGTTAATTTAATCATCATATAATGTTTCATAACATGGATTAATCACAGTTTATTCAACCATATCCTTATTGATGGAAATTTTAATTGTTTCTGATTTTTCACTATATAATGCTATAAATAATGCTACCATAAAATATCATGTATTATTCATCTACTTCTGTATAACGAATTATTCTAACAGTCAGTGGCCTCAAACAAGGACAAACCTTTACCATTGGTTTCCATTGATCAGAAATCTAGGAGCATCTTAGCTGGCTGGTTCTGGCTTGGTGCCCCTCATTAGCCTGCAGTCAAGATGCTGGCAGACATGTGAGGTCTGGACTGGGACTGAAGGAGCTAAGTGATTCATTCACATGGTTGGTAGGTTGGTGGTGCTGGTTGTTATTGGGAGAACTCGGTTCTCCACAGTGTGGGCTTTTCCCCAGGCTACTTGAGTAAGTATCCTTATAAAATGGCAGCCAGCTTCCCCAAGATGAGCAGTCCAAGAGAGCAACAGCCAGATAGAAGCTACCCTTTCTGTGACTTAGCCTTGGAAGTTACCTAGCATCACTTTTTTATGACTTTATTTAGTGTCCTACAAAAAGGCCAACATTCGTATATCCACGAAAGCCTTAAACATTACTTGCTTTCTGGCAAGCTCGTGAACTTGTGACATTGGCAGGTTTATTATATTTTTTTTCTGATAGTAAAAAAACAATATATTTTTAAAATTTGTATTTCACCTGGTTACGAGTGAATTTAGTGTCTTGTGTTTATTGACCATTCATATCCTTTGGTGAATTTCTTGTTACTATCTTTTCCTGTTTTAAATCTACTTACTTACTCTTGAGTATATGTTTAAAAGGTCTTTACTTACTATGAATAGTAATCTGTTGTTTGCTATAAATGTTAAAAATATTTCTTCCTATTGTGTTTTTCTCTTTTAACACTTAAAACATTTAAATGTTATTTTGTGTATGTAGAAGTATAATATATTTTTAATCTGCATTTTTTTCTGATATAGGCTTTATTTCAATAACTGAGGAATATTTTTTGAATTATCCAAAGATTTCTTTCTTGTACTTTCATAGCATGGGTTTTATGTAAATTTTTTTTGTATATGGTATGAGTTAAGAAACTAACTTTAGTTTTATTTCAGATTTTTTCTTAATGGTGGTTTAAAAACAACTTATAACCATAGAAAACTTTTGTTTGAAGAAAGACATAAAATGAACCCCCACCTCCACTAAAGACTGGAGCTCAGTATCCTCGTTTCCCTTACCTCTCTTATCCTTGGTAGCTCTAAGAAGAGGAGAGGAAGAAGAAGGAGTCCTATTGAACATATGGGTTTAATGAAACGTAGTTTGAAAGCCACTGTTGTCTAAAAGATCTAAAATTTGGGAAAAAAGTAATTAAAAGTAGTTGTTCATCCAGAGACTGGGAAACATTTGAAAGTGGAGTAAATAGTATTTTGTTAGTTTATGCATTTACATTGATATTGACATATGGGCATGGGCTTACATACATGAAAAAATTTATGCACTTCCATGTTTGATTTAATGTTAAAAAAATTAAATCTAGCCAGTATAAAGCAACTAGTTATATTTTGAAAATGGAACATAGATTGCAAATCGATTAAATTCCGTTTTTTTTTTTTCTGGTCAGAGAACCATATTGCTTCAGGCACCAAGCAATGCATTCTGTCTCTTAAGAAACAATCCTTACATTCTAGATATTCACCCACCCAGTGGATGAATGAGTCATAAGCTCAATCATGAGCTCTTAGATTCAGATGCCAGGGCACTCACACTGTACGTATATCATTTATATGCCAAAATATATACACTGTGGGCACATATGGACACACACAGAGTAAATCACAGGCTTTCCATCTTGTAAGTCTTTCTCTTTAGCCTGTGATGGATCTCATTATTAATTAAAGAATCATTTAGCTTGCATAATTGTCTTCTGCCATACATAATTTCAACCTTTCAATGTCTCTTCAAGTTGGCTTATTAGACTAAATGCACTCCTTTGTTTTGGTGACATCATCAATCACAGTAGATGGAAGGATTCAGCAGTGGGGTGAATAATATGTAAAGAAATCCTCTCTTTGTTCTCAGTCATGGAACTTACCAACAGGTACCTGCATTTGTAAATTTATTTGATTCTTTCAGACCAACTGCATACGTTCCCACATCCTGCACTGGAGGAGCTCAGGCTTCTGAATGAAAAGAATTAGCCATTTGTTGTTAAGTATCCACTGTTACATACACACATTTCTGGACTTTGGAGAAAACTTATAACAAAACAAGAATACAGCCAAGCAAGCTTTGTTCATATCAAGCTTTTAATCTTTATTTTCTATGAATTTTAAAGTAAAATTCAGACTAGAAAATAGAGGCTTTTAGTGTACAATAAGTCAGACAAATGAAAACTCCTGGGGCAGTCGAGACATTGTAATAAACATATACAGATGTATGCATGTATCTGTGTGTATACATATATATTTCTTGTGGAGTGACAGAAGCATCATGGAAAATGGCCATGTTTGAGGAAACTCTTAAGACACTGTCTGTAAACTGCTTTCAGAGACTGCCATGTCAGCCCAGATCACTGGGTCCAGTAGACCAGCTGGCTAAAAGGGAGAATGTTAGGTGAAAAGCATAGTATTGGGAATAAGTGGTTTTGCTCTCTGGCATTAGCCGAAAGAGGATGTTAGAAAATGCTTTCCCAAACATCCGTATCTTCCCCTCACTGAAGTCTATAAGTTTATATATCATCTTCTGGAAGAATACGATTTATGACTCCCCTGGCCTCTATGAGTTTGCTACCCACAATGTAAAATTGTACCTTTCTCAAAATGCATGGTAAGGTTGTTGTTTGAATGTTCTGAGATTTGTGAACAAGAGTGTGCTAATGCATCAAGTTCCCTTTAAGAAGAGTATGTGTTCTCTTTGGGTATTTTTTGAATTTTGCTCAGTACTGAGTGGGTTCTGGCCACAGTATCAGGATGTTCAGGCAATTTGCATTGATAACATTTTCTGAATTATTTACCTAGTTATATCATTTAATAGGAATTATTTTAGAGTTCTACAATCAATGTCTTAGAGAAAATTTCAGGAAAGGTGTTCTGTATTAAAATTAAATAAAGTTAATAAGCCAATTTTATTACCTTTTATTAAGTTTTAAGGATGTAAGGTATATGCATTTTCCAAATTCACAAAGTACAAAATGGCATTGAGTAAAAGTAAGTTTTCATCTCTCTCAACTCCCTAGTCACCTACTAATCTATCCAGGGCATGCATTTAGCCAATTTCATCACTATTATTCTAGATAAATACTTACAGAAATGTTCTGTACATTTTCATTCATCTATTATATATATTTTCACACTAATCTTTGCATGATATAAACAGTTTTCTGCAACTTACTTTTATCACAATGCATTTTGGAGCCTTTCCATATTTGCGCATGTAGAAACATTGTTTTCTTAATGATTATAGATAGAATACTCCATTGTACAGACGTATTGGGAGATATTCTCAAAAATGACATTATCAGATAACTCTTCTTCTAATGGATAGTTTGGGGAATTTCAAAAAGGAATAAAATGGCATGTACTTCTGGAACACCATATCATATCAACTCTCCTGTGATAGTGACAAAATAAGGATTTTATTCCCTGTATCTTGTTTTGTGTAGTATTTTTCTTTCTCTTCACTTATCCAAGTATTTTTCTGAATACATTTACATAGCTTAAATATAAGCAAAATAAAAGAGAAGTCGATCTCTGAGACACATGGATATCCACATACAAAAAAATAATTTTGGAGCCCTACATCCCATCATTACACAAATATTAACTCAAAGTGGATCACAGACCTAAATATAAGAATTAAAACTATGAGACTCTTAGAAGAAATATGAGAGTAAACCTTTGTAATGTTGAGTTAAGCAGTGATTTCTTAGATATGACACCAAACGCCCAGGTAATTAAAGAGAAGATTGATGAGTGGAACTTCCTCAAAATTAAAACCTATTTGCTTCAAAGGATAACATTAAGAAAGTGAAAAGGTAACCTACATACTAAGAGAAAACATTTGTAAAGAATGTGTCTGATAAGGGACTTGTATACAGAGTCTGTAAAGGACATTTGCAAGTCAAATTAAAAACAGATAACCAAATTTAGAAATGGGCAAAGGATTTAAATTGACATTTCTCCAAAGAAGAAATGTGAATGACCAATAAACACATGAAGAGACGCTCAACATCATTAGTTACTAAGGAAATGGCAGATCACACCCACAGTGAGATACCACTTCATATCCATCAGAATGGATGTAATCAAAATGAGGAACAATAACAAGTACAGATGAGGATGTGAGGAATTTGGGCCCCTCATACACTGCTGTGAAGGGAACATGACATGGTGCAGCTGCTTTGGAAAACAGTTCAGGAGTTCCTCAGACTGTTACATGCAGAGTTACAGTACAGCCCAGGTAATCTGTCTGATGTCTTCCTGTGTATCATCAAAAAATTTTTGATATTAAATAGCTCCCAGTTTTTTAATCCTTACCCAAAGGATCTCAACTTTTAAATTCTGATTGAATCTCTACCGATGCTTACAAATTCTCTACACCTGCCTAGTATATACCCAAGCAACATGAAGACATATGTCCCCCCCAAAACTGTACACAAATATTCATAGTAATAGTATTCATGATAGTCAAAAGTAGAAACAACTCAGATGACCATCAACTTATGAATAGGTAAATAAAATGTGGTATTTCTTGGCAACATGAATTAACTTGGCAATATTAAGAAATGAAGTACTGCATATGCTACAGCATGAATAAGCCTCAAAAACATTATGGTATAAAAGAAGTTAGTCACAAAATCCTAGATGTTGTATGACATATATTTTTTCAAATGTCCAGAATAGGCAAATCTAAAGAGATGGAAAGTAAATAAGTGATTGCCCCCACTGATGGTGGGGCAAAAGTTGGAATGGGGGAGTGATTACTAATTGATTTGAGTTTTTCTTGGTGAGGGGATTGTGAAAATGTTCTATAATTAGATGATAGTGATGGTTTCACAAATCTGTAAATATTGAATTGAATTGTACACAGTAAGCGGGTGAAATTTTATGATATGTACATTTTATCTCAACAAAGCTGTTAAAAAATAAAAAAATGAAGTCTGTCCTCTTTCCACATTTGCCCATGCCCCATATTCCACATATTATTGTTCTCCATAAAGTACCAGGTCCAGACATGCCCACAAGGAAAAGCTTTCAGGAGAGGATAACTCCAGTATTTCCACATTGTTCTTATGTATTGAGTATAACATTAATACCAAAAGCTGAAAATGATTTCATGTAACTACATACCAATATCTTATGAATATCAATACAGAGAATCTAAATGAAATTTCATGATAAAAATTACAGAATAAAATTAGAAAAGAATACTTCATAACTAAGTGGATCTTATGCTAGGAAGGCAGAGTGTTTTATATCAAGAAATCTATTCATATGATTTATCAAATTAATAAATATAAGGAGAAAACTCATATGATCACCTCCACAAATTCTAAAGGATATTTTGAGAAAATTCAACATTTCTAGAAAAAAATTGACTAAAATGGGAATTTGTTGATACTACCTTAAAATGACAAAAATTTATCTCTCTCTGCCCAAATAGAATTATTACTCTTAGTGGTTAAGCACTAGAAGTGTCTCTATCAAGATTTTAAAAAATGCCCATTTTTACCAAAATTATCTAACAATAAATGAAGTACTAGTCAATGCAGTCAAATAAGAAAAATAAATGAACTGTGTAAAACTGGAAAGGAGGAAGTAAACTATTTAAGTTTGCACATAGTATGATTGCACATACAAAAAATTTAAAAAAGTGAAAATATACTCCAAATAAAGAGAATTTAATGGATAGAATGGCACAATATTAATATTTAGAGTGTACATATTTTAGATTCAAAAAAGGCAATCCATTAGAAAATATAAAATTAAGTCCCCACTTACAACAGCAACAAACATGATAAATATGTAGGAATAAACTTTAAAAGATATGTGCAAAACCCATGTCAAGTCTGCAGGATTTTCTGTGGAAATAAATTCAGTAAAGTTGCAGGATAAAAAATTAACATACAAAAATCAGTTGTCTTTGTATGCACTAACAATAAACTACCAGAAAACAATCCCATATACAATAGTATCAAAACGAATACTTAGATATGAATTTGACCAAGGAGGTAAAACACCTATTCACTGAAAACTATAAAGATTGATGAAAGAAGCTGAAGACACAGTGAATGGAAAGATAGCCTGTGTTCATGAATTGGAAGAATTAATACTGTTAAAACGTCAGGACTACCCAATACTATCTTTATAGATTCAATACCATCACTATTAAGATTCCAGTGGCATTTTTTTTTTTTACAGAAATAGAAAAGAAATCCTAAAACTTATGTGAAACCACAAAAGACCCTGAGTAGCCAAAACAGTCCTGAGAAAGAACAACAAATCTGGACGCATCATACTTCTTGATTTCAGACAGTATCACAACTATATGATTGTAGTAATCAAAATCATGTGTATATGGCCTATTAATATTTGACAAGGGAGCCAAGAATACTCAATGGGCAGAAGATAATATCGTCAATAAATGCTACTAGGAAAACTGGATATTCACTTGCAAAAGAATGGAAATGGATCTCTGTCCTATGCCCCTCACAAACATTAATTCAAAATGAGTTAAAGACTTAAATATAAGACATGAAACCATAAAACTCCTAAAAAACTGCATAGGGAAAAACCTCCTTGACATTGCATTTGGTAGTCACGTTTTAGATGTGACATCCAAGGCTCAAGCAACAGAAGCAAAAATAACAAGTGGGACTACACCAAACAAAAAAGTTTCTGCACAGAAAAGAAATGATCAACAAAATGAAAAGGCAGTTACAGAATGGGGAAAATATTTGCAAACCACATATCTAATAAGCAGGTAGTATTCAAAATATACAAGAATTCATATAGTGCAGTAGCAAAAAAAAGCCAAATACAGCTGACCCTTGAACAACATGGGTTTGAACTACACAGGTCCACTTATTCAGGTTTTTTTTTTTTTCAGTCTATACATATTACAGTACTACAGTCTTCCACTGGTTGAATATACAGATGTGGAACCACAAATATGGGGGAGGGGGTCAACTGTAAAGTTACAAGTGAATTGTCAACTGTGCAGGGGGTGGGGCACCCTTAACCCCTAAGGTGTTCGAGAGTCACCTGTAATCGGATTTAAAAATGGG